>NC_134355.1:181980172-182272018 GCF_048569485.1 Anomaloglossus baeobatrachus | reverse complement strand
CTTGCTGCCAGTGCCGGCTCCTGCACTGTGACATGTGGCTGCAGTATGCATCGGGTAATTAACCCGATGTATACTGTAGCAAGGAGAGCAAGGAGCCAGCGCTAAGCAGTGCGCGCGGCTCCCTGCTCTCTGCACTGTGACATGTAGCTGCAGCACACATCGGGTTAATTAACCCGATGTGTGCTGCAGGAGAGCAAGGAGCCAGCGCTAAGCGCGGCTCCCTGCTCTCTGAACATGTAGCACAGCGACCTTATGATCGCTGCTTCTGCTGTGTTTGACAGCTAAGCAGCGATCATAACAGCGACTTACAAGGTCGCTGTTACGTCACCGAAAATGGTGACGTAACAGCGACGTCGTTGTCGCTGTCGTTTAGTGTGACACCAGCTTAACAGTGGGATTTAACTGATTAACAGCTGCAGGTGGTTCTCCTCTTGCTCCTGTTAGAGGAACATGCCGGCTGTTCAGATCAGCTGACGTGTAGGGAAAGATGCTGGCTTCGCTTGAGAGCCTGCATCAAAGGCAGTGAAACAACCTAGGACATACCCGTACGTCCCTAGGTCACTAAAGCGCTAAAGATATTTTATAAATTTATTCACCACTGAATTTGGGATTTATTGCTAAAATTTAAATGTCCAATATGTGTGTGTGTGTGGGGGGGGGGTGTTAAGACGCCTTTTACATGTTTTAGTCCACACATGCCAATGTTTCAATGTTTATTTTGTTGCTTCAAATACTTCTGTATTTCTCCTTTTAGCCATAAAGATGAGTTTACCATTGTTCCTGTGTTGGTTGGAGCACTTAGCGAATCGAAAGAACAAGAATTTGGGAAACTATTTAGCAAATACTTAGCAGATCCAACTAATCTCTTTGTAATTTCATCAGATTTTTGTCATTGGGGTAAGTAGAACAACTTTTTTTTTTTTTTAACTAAAATGTCGAAATTATAAAATGAAAACTGTAGGCTATATACATTAGATAAATGTAAATGTTTGTCATTTTGGGATTTCCAACTTTTCTTTGAGGGCAGATGTTTGGGGAAGTACATCTGTCACACTGGAATTATAACATCACCTAATGTACCACGTTTCTCCAAAATCAGACCTACACCCTGGGGAGAAACTGGGCATTTGCCCAAGGTCCCCACTCTCTTAGAGGTCCCCAGTGTTTCTGTTACGAGGTTAAGACTGCCTAAGGACCTTTGCTATAGAAATGGAGACAATCTGCCCTGCCGGTGACCCAGTGATGAGTAGGAGATGGAGATTGTAGGCAAGCGGTTTATTGCAGTCAAGTGGTTTTTAAGTCAATGCGTTTCGAAGTACATAGTGTTCTCATCATCATGACTCCCAATCTGCTTCCACAGATTAGGAGTCCTAATAAGTTTTTGTACTTTGAAATACATTGACTTAAAAACCACTTGCAATAAACCGCTTGGCTACAACTTCCATCTCCTGCTTCTTATTGGATCACTGGCAGCAAAGATTTTACTCAATTGTCTCCATCTCAATACATTTCTCACAGCATGGATCTGCAGCAGCCTCTTCTTAACAGCTTACATAGGGGTTATGAGTGACTTCGCAACCACATCAGTTGTGCTTATCTGCCATTTGTCTCCTTGCATCTCCTCCGATAAGACCCTATTGCGCCTTTTTTGTCTTTTGAGTATTTCACTTGTTCTAGGGACCTTTGGTGACATCACGGCCAACTGAAAAGGAGTGTGTTGTCATAATCATATATGAATAAATGTTGGGAGGTTTTTTTTGTTTTAGTTCAAGAAAAAATGTGGATTCTTGTTCATCGAAGAAAAATAAAGGGTACTTTACGTGCTACGACGTCGCTAGCGATCTCGTTAGCGATGTGAAATTCTAGATCGCGAGTGCGATCTTTCGAGGTCGCACATAGGTCAGTTTACGCATGTGCGATCTCGAAAGATCGCACTTGCGATCTAGAATTTCACATCGCTAATGAGATCGCTAGCGATGTCGCAGCATGTAAAGAACCCTTAACACTTGCACGGAAAAGGAAGCAAAATTGGTGTAAGAGCAGGACCATTTCTCTACAAACAAATGTGGATAGGGAAATAACTTAAAGTTTTTGTGTCACAATAGCAAGCATGATTAAATAGGAAGTACATAAAATAAAACTTGTGTTCCCCCACAGAGCCAATGTTTTAACACTGCAGCCACTGAGCCTGTGGGTTCCCCCCTCACCCCCCACAGAACACAAAGAAAACCTCTAAAAATACATAGAATAAAAAAATAATCTTGAATCAGGAGAGGTACAAGTTGAGGTGGAGTCAACATGTTTGTTCTTTTTTTTTTTTTTTTTACATTTGTGAAGGCCCCAAAACATTGGGAATGGCAAATAAAACAAACTGTGGTAGAATATAACATTGGCTGGGTGCGGCTACTATATTTCTGTAGCCAGGTAAAGGTACAGACAAGTGCTGTGGGATCCACGCCTGGCTCGTTTTAATGAATGTGAGCTTGCCCACTTTGGCTGTGGACAGGCCGATGTGCCTGTCTGTGATCGCACCCCCTGCCGTGCTAAACACACGTTCCATTAGTACACTTGTAGCAGGGCAGGACAACACCTCCAAGGCGTAAAGGGCAAGCTCAGGCCATGTTTCCAATTTGGAGACCCAAAAGTTAAATAAGGCAGACCCATCACTCAGTACGTGTAGACGTGTGGACACATACTCTTCACCGTGTTGTTGAAACTCTGCCTCCTGCTAATACGGACTATGTCATATGATCGTGACTGATGTTGTGGCTTGCTGAGGAAGTTTTTCTACATTTCAGCCAGGCTAACCTGCCCCCTTACGAGGTTGTGCCAGTGCCCCATCTGCATTGGCGACTTCCTCCTCCTGCCTTGTGCTTTTACTGAGGCCCCGCTGTGTGGTGAGAACGCAGTCAGTAGTTCATCTACCAGAGTGCACTTGTATTCCCGCTTTTTCTGATCATATGTCATTGATGTAAGTAAAGATGGCATGTTGTTATTGTAGCGGGGATCTAGCAGATCCACCCACTAATTTGCCCTGGTAACAATATGGGCAAGGTGACGGTTGTTGCGCAAGTATTGTAGCATGTATTAGCTCATGTATGCCAGACGGCCCAGAGGCAATGACCAGTTGTCCCCGATGGGAGGTATATAGTCTGTGTCCTCAGTATACCCCCAGCCACAATCCAGTGATGCCTATGAGCAGCTTTGGGTACCTCCCTGCTGTGAAAACTGTTTCTGCTCAGCCTCAAAAACTGTCGGCTGGCTGGACAGTTGTATACCTGGCGGCTGTTGGTACAGGAACCCACCCTCCGAGCCATGTGTGAATGGTCCCTGTTCCTCCTCCACTTCATCCTGTGCCACCACCTCATCCATCATCACCTGATGTGTTTTTTCCAAGGAGGCATAGAAGTGGAGTAATCAGCGCTGGCCATGTTTGTGGCATACATGATGCAGAGTTGTTTTCAGAAACAAGGACTAAGGCATAATATCTGAAACACATCGGTTTTTGACTCCTGCTGTTTGTTTTTTTTGTACTACTGTCTATGGATAATTTTTAATATTTGGATAATAAAATGTTTGCATTTTTAGAAGGTCAGTTGCTGAATTTCCACTTTTTTCTTTACTTTTCGAGTTTACTCATCCCTAAAAGAGAACCCTAATCCATCTTTTGAAGTAAAAAGAAAAAAAAAAATGGCCACTTTCAAGGCCGGTATTAGAGAAAGTGTGGCCCTGTGCAAAAGTTGCAAATGGGACCCCAAATGCTACCATTTACTCCCATCCCACAGAAACATTAAAGGGGTGGTTCACCCATTTTTTTTATTTTCTGTCGAAGTTCTACTTACAATTCTAGGTATTTTCTCCATTGGCTTGTATTTCCATTTCTGGCACTGAGCGGCGCTATGCTGCACGCTCAGTGCCTGTCACATGACCCCCTGGAGCTGTGGCCGCCGGCATCCTCTGACGTCCCGGCATTTCCGGGCTCTCAAACAAGACGGGTACGTCACAGGATGCCGGCGCCACTCAGATTGAGTGACAGGGCTGTGGGCGGTGACTACCGCACGTCACAGCTCAGCATCGAGGGGAGGATCCGGAGGACGTCTGTGTGGAGCCGGCGTCCTGCAGATGGTGAGGCTGAGGCACGGGGCGCCAGTGTGCAGTGCAGGGGGGGGGGGGGTCTTCAGCTGAATCCCTCCCTGCACGTAAGTATGTGATCACACTGTCCACCCGCCCGCTCTGCTGCGATGTCAGGAGAGCGGCCGGTGTCGGGCAGTGTGATCGTGTGCTCCTCCCAGCAGCAAGACACTGACAGGCATGTCACCGCTATGCTCTGCCATCTGTCCTGCTGCATGGGACCAACTGTCTGCACTCTGTCACCTGCACCACAAGTCACAGAGTGGAGACAGTTGGTGACAGAGCACCTCTGCCCCCCCTCTTCTTTCCCCACTCTCTTCTCCCCCCCTCTCTCTCTTCTCCCCCCCCCCTCCCTCTCTCTCCCCCCCTCCCTCTCCCCCCCTCCCTCTCTCTCCCCCCCTCCCTCTCTCTCCCCGCTCGCTCTCTTCTCCCCCCCGCTCGCTCTCTTCTCCCCCCCGCTCGCTCTCTTCTCCCCCCCGCTCGCTCTCTTCTCCCCCCCTCTCTCTTCTCCCCCCCTCTCTCTTCTCCCCCCCTCTCTCACTTCTCCCCCCCTCTCTCTCTTCTCCCCCCCTCTCTCTCTTCTCCCCCTCTCTCTTCTCCCCCCCCTCTCTTCTCCCCCCCTCTCTCTTCTCCCCCCCTCTCTCTTCTCCCCCCCTCTCTCTTCTCCCCCCCTCACTCTTCTCCCCCCACTCTCTTCTCCCCCCCTCTCTCTTCTCCCCCCCTCTCTCTTCTCCCCCCCTCTCTCTCCCCCCCTCTCTTCTCCCCCCCTCTCTTCTCCCCCCCCCTCTCTTCTCCCCCCCTCTCTCTTCCCCCCCCTCTCTTCTCCCCCCCTCTCTTCTCCCCCCCCTCTCTTCTCCCCCCCTCTCTCTTCTCCCCCCCTCTCTCTTCTCCCCCCCTCTCTCTTCTCCCCCCCTCTCTCTTCTCCCCCCCTCTCTCTTCTCCCCCCCTCTCTCTTCTCCCCCCTCTCTCTCTTCCCCCCTCTCTCTCTTCCCCCTCTCTCTTCTCCCCCCCTCTCTCTTCTCCCCCTCTCTCTCTTCTCCCCCTCTCTCTCTTCTCCCCCTCTCTCTTCTCCCCCCCTCTCTCTTCTTCCCCCCTCTCTCTCTTCCCCCC
The DNA here is from genome assembly GCF_048569485.1 of Anomaloglossus baeobatrachus. Lineage (NCBI taxonomy): Eukaryota > Metazoa > Chordata > Amphibia > Anura > Aromobatidae > Anomaloglossus > Anomaloglossus baeobatrachus. Next base: position 182,266,777 of record NC_134355.1, on the reverse strand, counting down.
TCCCCCTCTCTTCTCTTCTCCCCCCTCTCTCTTCTCCCTCCTCTCTCTTCTCCCCCCCTCTCTCTTCTCCCCTCCCCCTCTCTCTTCTCCCCTCCCCCTCTCTCTTCTCCCCTCCCCCTCTCTCTTCTCCCCTCCCCCTCTCTCTTCTCCCCTCCCCCTCTCTCTTCTCCCCTCCCCTCTCTCTTCTCCCCCCCTCTCTCTCTTCTCCCCTTCCCCTCTCTCTTCTCCCCTCCCCCTCTCTCTTCTCCCCTCCCCCTCTCTCTTCTCCCCTCCCCCTCTCTCTTCTCCCCTCCCCCTCTCTCTTCTCCCCTCCCCCTCTCTCTTCTCCCCTCCCCCTCTCTCTTCTCCCCTCCCCCTCTCTTCTCTCCCCCGCTCGCTCTCCCCCTCTCTTCTCCCCCCCCTCTCTCTTCTCCCCCCCCTCTCTCTCTTCTCCCCTCCCCCTCTCTCTTCTCCCCTCCCCCTCTCTCTTCTCCCCCCCTCTCTCTCTTCTCCCCCCTCTCTCTCTTCTCCCCCCTCTCTCTCTTCTCCCCCCCTCTCTCTCTTCTCCCCCCCTCTCTCTCTTCTCCCCCCTCTCTCTCTCTCCCCCCCTCTCTCTCTTCTCCCCCCCTCTCTCTCTTCTCCCCTCCCCCTCTCTCTTCTCCCCTCCCCCTCTCTCTTCTCCCCTCCCCCTCTCTCTTCTCCCCTCCCCCTCTCTCTTCTCTCCCCCCGCTCTCTTCTCCCCTCCCCCTCTCTCTTCTCCCCTCCCCCTCTCTCTTCTCCCCTCCCCCTCTCTCTTCTCTCCCCCGCTCTCTTCTCCCCTCCCCCTCTCTCTTCTCCCCTCCCCCTCTCTCTTCTCCCCTCCCCCTCTCTCTTCTCCCCTCCCCCTCTCTCTTCTCTCCCCCGCTCGCTCTCTTCTCCCCCCCTCTCTCTCTTCTCCCCCTCTCTCTCTTCTCCCCCTCTCTCTCTCTTCTCCCCCTCTCTCTCTTCTCCCCCTCTCTCTTCTCCCCCTCTCTCTCTTCTCCCCCTCTCTCTCTTCTCCCCCTCTCTCTCTTCTCCCCCTCTCTCTCTTCTCCCCCTCTCTCTCTTCTCCCCCTCTCTCTCTTCTCCCCCTCTCTCTCTTCTCCCCCCTCTCTCTCTTCTCCCCCCCTCTCTCTTCTCCCCCCCTCTCTCTTCTCCCCCTCTCTCTCTTCTCCCCCTCTCTCTCTTCTCCCCCCTCTCTCTCTTCTCCCCCCCTCTCTCTTCTCCCCCCCTCTCTCTTCTCCCCCTCTCTCTCTTCTCCCCCTCTCTCTCTTCTCCCCCTCTCTCTCTTCTCCCCCCCCTCTCTCTTCTCCCCCCCGTCTCTCTTCTCCCCCCCGTCTCTCTTCCCCCCCCTCTCTCTTCTCCCCCCCTCTCTCTTCTCCCCCCCTCTCTCTCTCCCCCCCTCTCTCTCTTCCCCCTCTCTCTCTTCCCCCTCTCTCTCTTCTCCCCTCTCTCTCTTCCCCCCTCTCTCTCTTCTCTCCCCTCTCTCTCTTCTCCCCTCCCCCTCTCTCTTCTCCCCTCCCCCTCTCTCTTCTCCCCTCCCCCTCTCTCTTCTCCCCTCCCCCTCTCTCTTCTCCCCTCCCCCTCTCTCTTCTCCCCTCCCCCTCTCTCTTCTCCCCTCCCCCTCTCTCTTCTCCCCTCCCCCTCTCTTCTCCCTCCCCTCGCTCTCTTCTCCCCCCCCTCTCTCTTCTCCCCCCCTCTCTCTTCTCCCCCCCTCTCTCTTCTCCCCTCCCCCTCTCTCTTCTCCCCTCCCCCTCTCTCTTCTCCCCTCCCCCTCTCTCTTCTCCCCTCCCCCTCTCTCTTCTCCCCTCCCCCTCTCTCTTCTCCCCTCCCCCTCTCTCTTCTCCCCTCCCCCTCTCTCTTCTCCCCTCCCCCTCTCTCTTCTCCCCTCCCCCTCTCTCTTCTCCCCTCCCCCTCTCTTCTCCCCTCCCCTCGCTCTCTTCTCCCCCCCTCTCTCTTCTCCCCCCCTCTCTCTTCTCCCCCCTCTCTCTCTTCTCCCCCCCTCTCTCTCTTCTCCCCCTCTCTCTCTTCTCCCCCTCTCTCTCTTCTCCCCCCCTCTCTCTTCTCCCCCCCCTCTCTTCTCCCCTCCCCCTCTCTCTTCTCCCCTCCCCCTCTCTCTTCTCCCCTCCCCCTCTCTCTTCTCCCCTCCCCCTCTCTTCTCTCCCCCGCTCGCTCTCTTCTCCCCCCCTCTCTCTTCTCCCCCCCTCTCTCTCTTCTCCCCTTCCCCTCTCTCTTCTCCCCTCCCCCTCTCTCTTCTCCCCTCCCCCTCTCTCTTCTCCCCCCCCTCTCTCTTCTCCCCCCCCCTCTCTCTTCTCCCCCCCCCTCTCTCTTCTCCCCCCCCCTCTCTCTTCTCCCCTCCCCCTCTCTCTTCTCCCCTCCCCCTCTCTCTTCTCCCCTCCCCCTCTCTCTTCTCCCCTCCCCCTCTCTCTTCTCCCCTCCCCCTCTCTCTTCTCCCCTCCCCCTCTCTCTTCTCCCCTCCCCCTCTCTCTTCTCCCCTCCCCCTCTCTCTTCTCCCCTCCCCCTCTCTCTTCTCCCCTCCCCCTCTCTCTTCTCCCCTCCCCCTCTCTCTTCTCCCTTCCCCCTCTCTCTTCTCTCCCCCGCTCTCTCTCTTCTCCCCCCCTCTCTCTCTTCTCCCCCCCTCTCTCTCTTCTCCCCCCCTCTCTCTTCTCCCCCCCTCTCTCTCTTTCTCCCCTCCCCCTCTCTCTTCTCCCCTCCCCCTCTCTCTTCTCCCCTCCCCCTCTCTCTTCTCCCCCCTCGCTCTCTTCTCTCCCCCCGCTCGCTCTCTTCTCCCCCCCGCTCGCCCTTTTCCCCCCCCCCGCTCGCTCTCTTCTTTCCCCCCCCCCCCCCGCTCGCTCTCTTCTTTTTCCTCCCCCCCCGCGCTCGCTCTCTTCTTTTTCCTCCCCCCCCGCTCGCGCTCTTTTTCCTCCCCCCCCGCTCGCTCTCTTCTTTTTCCTCCCCCCCGCTCGCTCTCTTTTTTCCTCCCCCCCGCTCGCTCTCTTTTTCCTCCCCCCCCCGCTCGCTCTCTTTTTCCTCCCCCCCCCCCCGCTCGCTCTCTCCTGGCATGGTCAGTACAGAAATCTCTCCATCGTGGAGGGGTGAGAGGGAGTAATAAACATGGAGTCCCTACTGTGTCTGTGTATTTATTTCTAATAAAGTATTTTTCCCTGTGTGATGTCTTTTTTTTTTTTTTTTTTTTTAAACCCTTTGTTGGAGATTCTTAATGGCCAGGTTAAACTTGGCCTGACATTAAGAATCTCTGGCTTTATACCAGCTGGTAAAACATAGCTGGTATTAACCCCTTATTACCCAGCGTGCCACCTGCCACCAGGGCCACTGGAAGAGTTGGATACAGCGCCTGAAGATGGCGCTTCTATGAAAGCGCCATTTTCTGGGGCAGCTGTGGACTGCAATTCGCAGTGGGGGGCCCAGAAAGTTTGGGCACCCTGCACTGTGGATTCCAATCCCCAGCTGCCTAGTTGTACCTGGCTGGACTCAAAAATTTGGTGAAGCCCACATCATTTTTTTTTTTTAATTATTTCATGAAATTCATGAAAAAAAAGGGTTTCTCTATATTTTTGGTTCCCAGCCGGGTACAACTAGGCAGCTGGGGGTTGGGGGAAGCCCGTAGCTGCCTGCTGTACCTGGCTAGCATACAAAAATATGGCGAAGCCCACGTCATTTTCTTAAAAATGTTTTCAGGGAAAAACCTTTATAAAAAAAAAATGCTTCCCTGCATTTCTATTGCCAGTGAAAGTAACACCAAGCAGCGGGGGCTAGCAGCCAGTAGCTGCTTTGGTTACCCTTAGCAATAGAAAATGCAGCGGGAGCCCACAAACAATGTGATTTTTTTTTTATTTTTTTATTTTTTTTATTTTTAATGAATTTTTTTTTAAAAAATCGGCATGGGCTTCGAGCACCAGAGCACCAGAGCATTTTACTGCTCAATTCATCCCAAGTAATCAGATGACTCCAGTGTCGGCCGATTACTTGTTCTGTGTCCCCCTGCATCCATCGCAGCGTGTACGGGCTGTGAGGTCAGCGGAGTGGAGACAGTGACATGCTCTGCTCTGACACAGTGTGCTGCATGTCACTATCTTTCTCCACTCTGGCACTTGTTGTGCAGGTGACCGGATGCTACATGTCACTAACTGTCTCCACTATGGGACTTGTTGTGCAGGTGAGAGTGTATACAGTTGGTACTATGCAGCAGAAATCACAAAGTGGGGCAGTTAGTGACATGTATCATCCGGTCACCTGCACAACAAGTCCCAGAGTGGAGACAGTGACATGCTCTGCTCTGACACATAGTGTGCTGCATGTCACTATCTTTCACCACTCTGGGACTTGTTGTGCAGGTGACCGGATGATACATGTCACTAACTGCCCCACTCTGAGACTTGTTCAGGTGAGAGTGTATACAGTTGGAACAATGCAGCAGAAGTCACAGAGTGGAGCAAGTTAGTGACATGTATCATCCGGTCACCTGCACAACAAGTCCCAGAGTGGATACAGTGACATGCAGCACACTATGTGTCAGAGCAGAGCATGTCACCAACTTGCTCTGCTCTGTCACCTGCGGTGCTGCATGTCACGTTTTTGCCGCGATTTGGTGCCTTTTTTGCTGCGTTTTTGCTCACTGCGTTTTTAATCAGTGCACAATGCCATTAAAGATTGTTGATGAAAAAAATAAAAAAGGTCTGATGTCATTTCCTTATTCAAAATGTTCATTGTATGCAGGAGAGCAGACAGCAGCTGCAGAACTACAAGGGTCAGCATCCTCCATCCAGGACTGTATGCAGTTTTTTACCCAAAAAGAAAAAAAAAATGACATGGGCTTCGCCATATTTTTGTATGCTAGCCGGGTACAGCAGGCAGGTACGGGCTGCCCCCAACCCCCAGCTGCCTATTTGTACCCGGCTGGGAACCAAAAATATAGAGAAGCCCTTTTTTTTTTTTAATTATTTCATGAATTTCATGAAATAATTTAAAAAAAAAATGACGTAAGCTTCGCCTAATTTTGGTGGCCAGCCGGGTACAACTAGGCAGCTGGGGATTGGAATCCACAGTGAAGGGTGCCCAAGCTTTCTGGGCACCCCCACTGCGAATTGCAGTCCGCAGCCACCCCGGAAAATGGCGCTTTCATAGAAGCGCCATCTTCTGGCGCTGTATCCAACTCCACCAGCTGCCCTGATGCCGGGTGACTAGCTGGGTAATAATGGAGTTAGGGCTAGCTGTATATTATCAGCTAGCCCTAAGCCCGAAATTCATGGTGTCACGCCAATATTAGACATGGCCACCATGAATTTCTAGTAATGATAAAAAAAAAAAACACAACACACAGAAAAATATTTTTATTAGAAATAAAACACAACACAATTAGTGACTCCATCTTTATTGAAATAAATCCCCCTCCGCAGTAATCCTGGGTTAGGGTCCCGCGCCGTCCAATCAGGATCCAATATCATCTGATCGGTTTGCTGGAAGGCAAAGCGATCAGATGATGTGTCAGGTTAAACTACGTGAATCACATCACACTTCAGCTGATTGTATAAAAGCCGATTTATACAATCAGCTGAAGCATCAGTGCAAAAAAAAAAAAAAATACTCACTTATGTGCTGATTACCGGCAGCTCCTGCAGCGGAGTCTGATCCTGGCCCATCACTGCAGGAGCTGCCGGTAATCAGCTGATGAAGTCCCCTGACGGCAGGATCAGCTGATAGCCGGCCGGGCGCGAAAAAGCCGGCGACACCACGAGAATCGATCAGCTGATGCCTCAGGTGACTGTATCAGGTGATCCACCGCCAGGTCCTGCAAGCTTCGTGCGTGCCCCGGGGAGACTGCACACAGCCGAAGCGGCGGGACCGAGACAGGGGTTGGAAGCAGGCATGGCACCGGGACCCTGCAGACAGGTGAGTATGACATACACACACACATACACACTCACACACACACTGTATATACGCACACACACTGTATATACGCACACACACTGTATATACGCATACACATACACTGTATATACACACACACACTGTATATACGCGCACACATACACTGTATATACGCGCACACACACTTTCTTCCCCTGGCTGTGTAGAGCTGCTGCTGTCTCTGTATGATTGATCTCAGTGCATCCACTGGGAAGAGGCAGGGAGGAGGGTTTGGGTGGGAGCAGAGTGGGTGTATTAGACACAATGGGTGTGTTAGATAAGCCAGACACCACCCTAGAGCCACAAAGAATTCTGGGACTTGTAGGAACTGAACACAGGAAGTCAGAGAAGAGATTAACCCCATCAGAGCTGGAGCCAGCAATGACCGTGTGCTGCTAGTGCACAATAAAAGGTAATTTTGCTGAAAAAACATAATAGATGTGTTGAGGGGCACATATTAGCAAGATTTATCAGAAAAAAAAAAATCAGTTTTGGTAACTGGACAACTTCTTTAAGGTTACATTTCCATTAACTAATTTCAGACCATTAGAGCACAATCGACTAAATTAAACTTTTTTGGCACTTGTTTATCAGACGCTTACACAGATGGACAAAGATTGATGGGGACAGAACTATTTCTAATAGATCATTCTGTCCTCCTACAGTATCATGTTCTCGGCAGCACATCTTCTGTTTGCGCTGGTTAATGTGCTACTGAGGCCAATCACTTTTGTCTGTATACACAGCCCAATCACCTGATGAATGAGCAGCATTTTGCTTGGTCATTGGATGATTACTGACCTGTTTACACCTCTGAACTGCCAGGTATTTATAAATATGGTTAAAACACAAAGTGTATGTTACATAACACAGAGCACAGGCACACACGCATGTGCAAAGAGTGAAATACAGTTGTGCTCAAAAGTTTACATACCCCGGCAGATTTTTTGCTTTTTTGGCCTTTTTTCAAAGAATATGAATGACAACACACAATCTTTGTTTCCACTCATGGTTAGTGGTTGGGTGAAGCCATTTATTATCAAACTACTGTGTTTTCTCTTTCTAAATCATAATGACAACAAAAAACATCCAAATGACCCAAATTTCGGGCCACAACTGCCAGGAAAATTGTTTTGGATGCAAAGAAAAACCCACAAATAGCCTACAATACACCAAACAGCACAGAGACAAGCCTCCAAACTTCTGGAACCAGGTAAATTGGAGTGATGAGACAAAAATCAAACTTTTTGGCCACAGCTATAAACTTTAGATTTGGAGAGTTGTCAACAAGGCCTATGATGAAAGGAACATCATTCTTACTGTAAAGCACGGAGGTGGCTCGCTGAGGATGTGGGGATGTGTGAACTACAAAGGCACAGGAAACTTGGTCAAAGATGAAGGAAAGATGAATGCAGCACGTTATCAGCAAATCCTGGAGGCAAATTTAAATTCATCAGCCTGGAAGCTGCGCATGGGACGTACTTGGACGTTCCATCATGACAACGATCCAAAACACAAGGCCAAGTCGACCTGTCATTGGCTACAGCAGAACAAAGTGAAGGTTCTGGAGTGGCCATCTCAGTCTCCTGACCTCAATATCATTGAGCCACTCTGGGGAGAACTCAAGCACGCAGTTCATGCAAGAAAGCCCAGGAATTTACAGGAACTGGAGGCTTTTTGCCAAAAAGAATGAGCAGCTTTACCATCTAAGAAAGTAAAGAACTTCATCCACAACTACCACAAAAGAGGCAATACACTATATTAAGAACTTCAGTATGTGAACTTTTGATAAAGGTCATTTGCATGTTTCTGGTTGTCCATTATGATTTAAAAAGAGAAAACACAGTAGTTTGACAATAAATGGCTTCACCTAACCACTAACCATGAGTAGAAAAAAAGATTTTGTCTTATCTTTCATATTCTCTGAAAAAAGGCCAATAAAGCAAAAAAATCTGCTGGGTATGTAAACTGTTGAGCACCGCAGCACCCAATTTTCTAAGTAAATATATTTATAAAGGTGCAATTGAAATTAATTTCTCACTAGATGTTGGTAACAACCTTTCCAATCCACACAAGTAAGGGTACTTTCACACTTGCGTTTATTTCCTTCCGTTACAATCCGCCCTTTTGGAAAACAGCGGAATCCGTTAATGGATTCCGCTGTTTCCCATAGACTTGTATGGGTGACGGATTGTACCAAAAGGACCTGCGTTGCTTCCGCTGGGCGACGCTCCGTTGCTTCCGCCCAGCGGGAGGAACGCAGCATGTAACGTTATTTTGAGCAGCGGAATCCTCTGGATTCCACTGCGCATGCTCTTCTTTTTTTTTTTTTTGTAAAATCAAACTTTATTTTGGCTCGCGGTGGCCGAACGTTCAGCTGAGCGCCCGGCCGCCGGCAAGTCACAGCGCTCAGCTGAGCGCCCGCCCGCCGGCATGCCCGGGCGCCGGCAAGTGACAGCGCTCAGCTGAGCGCCCGCCCGCCGGCATGCCCGGGCGCCGGCAAGTGACAGCGCTCAGCTGATCACCCGGCGGCCGGCAAGTGACAGCGCTCAGCTGATCACCCGGCGGCCGGCTGCAGAGAGCGATCAGCTGATCACCCGGCGGCCGGCTGCAGGGAGCGATCAGCTGATCACCCGGCGGCCGGCTGCAGGGAGCGATCAGCTGATCGTTTACAATAGTCTGCCGCTGGTAAAACTGTAAAAAAAAAAAAAAAAAAAAATCAAAACGAATTGCGTTGTTTTGCAGCATCCGTTGTGCCACTATATGCAACACATCCGTTGCATCCGTTACACAACTCAATGCAACGGATACCGTTCAATGCAAGTGTGAAAGTACCCTTAAGAGCGCAAACCATAGATGTCAATAAATTAAGTTGGGTAACAGTGATGAGACATAGGGAAAAAGTATTGAACACATGAAGAAACGGGTACAAAAAGGCATGGAAAGTCAAGGACACCAGCTCAAATCCGTCAGTAATTAGAAAGCAATCCTGCTACTTGGGCTGGTGTCACACTTGCGATTGCCTTGCGTGTATCTCGCGCGAGTTTCGCGGTGCATCACCCGTCACGGACTCGCACTCTGTTCACAGGCGCGGCGGTTGGTTGCATGCATCTCTATGCAGCTGACCCGCTCCTGTGAGGACAGTGTGAGTCCGTGACTGGTGATGCACCGCGAAACTCGCGCCAGATATGGCACGCCCTGGACTAGCCAGGTAGTCACATACATACCCCCACCCTAGGCAGTTACAACAGTCAACCAAAAACCCTTGTTGCCTCCCTCCAGGGCCTGATGTCCACACCAGGTGGGGCGGAGCCAGGCGGTTGTCTCCACCCACCGAGGAGTTCACAGGCCTGGAGGCGGGAAAAGTGTCAGTTGAGTCTTGGAGGTGAAAGTGAGAGGAGTAAACACTTGAGGTGTCTGAGTAGGAGCCCAGGCACTGACAGCAAGGTTGACAGACGGTGGTGGCCGTCTGCAGGAGTTGGTGGAACTCCGCAGAGCCGTAACGACCGGGGTCGGGCGTCGGCCCGCCGGTACTGGACCGGGGAACGGAGTGAAGCTAAGCACACAGGCAGGGCCATCTGACCCCGAACAGGCTTGGAGCCGCCGTCAATAGTCAAATCTGAGTGTGACAGGAACCCCAGGGGTTTCCTAACAACCAAGTCCCGATTGAAGGCAACCGTCCACCCAGAGAGGATATACAACCACCGCCACAGGCTAGAGATCCAAGGGCCAGCACCTGCGGGAAAAACGGGTTCCTACGGCACCTATACGCCGGGGAGCGGACTACCGGTGGGCAACCACAGGAGTCAGAACATTTCTGAAAGGTGCAGGGAAAGACAGCCACCATCAGCCGTCCGGGGAGAGCACAACAACAACACTGCAGCCGGCTGCGGGACCCGTCCATCCGGCCGTTTTGGTTTAGCAATGACTCTGTCAGTGATTGTCTGAGTGAGTACACCAGTGCCGTCCGGCACCGCGCCGCGCAGTCCCTGCACCCCAGCCATCCGGCCTCCCCGTTACACCACCGGGATCACCAACCCCCCTACCCACGGTGGGGACAACATCCGAGCTGCATCCTACCATCTCTCCCGGGATCCCCATTACCAGCAGCGGTGGTGCCATCATCACCACATCCCATGGGTGGCGTCACGAACCATCTCCCTAACCAAACCATCCCTTTTAACTCACAGGCAAGGAGCACTGCTCGAGTCCCCGGGTCCGGTCCTCCGCCCGAGCCACCGAGCAGCAGCAGAAGCTCCGGACCCGAGCGTGGTGAGCGCGTCCCCACCACCCGCGACAGATACACACAAGGCAATCGCAAGTGTGACATCGGCCTTAGAGAAAAATATCAGTTGATTCAACTGATGGCCCAGTTAAAAGGTGTCTCCTTAAAAAGGTGCCTCACAAGAAATATCTCGTGTAAAACCAGTGCTCTGTCTCAAGACCTTCACAACCTTTTTGGCATTGCTAACAGAAGAATTTCTAAACTACTTAAGGGTCCAATGAGCACTGCTGGGGTTATTATCCAGAAGTAGATAGAACATCATTTCACCATAAGCCGGCCACGACCATGTGCTCCCCGGAAGATATAAGACACAGGATTGAAAATAACTATCAGAAGAGTTGTCCAAGACCCACTTGTGGAGAGCTACAGAAAGACCTCGATGGCCTGTATGCACGCTCACCGCGCAAGACTCCATTGCTAAACAAAAAGTATGTTCAAGCATGTTTAAAGATTGCTGAACAACATTTAGACATGTCTGTGGAATACTAAGAGATTATGGGCGGCACGGTGGCTCAGTGGTTAGCACTGAAGTCTTGCAGCGCTGGGGTCGTGGGTTCAAATCCTACCAAGGACAACACCTGCAAGGAGTTTGTATGTTGTCCCCATGTTTGTGTGGGTACTCCGGTTTCCTCCCACATTCCAAAAACATTCTCATAGGGAATCTAGATTGGGGACAGTGTTGCCATTGTATGTAAAGTGCTGTGGAATTAACAGCGCTATATAAATGAATAAATATTATTATTATTATAGTCTGGTCAGATAACACCAAATTTGAAGTCTTTGGATGCCGTAATACACCCCATGTTTTGGAAGCCAAAAGGCACTGCATATCATCCCAAATTACCAGAACAGTGAATCTTGAAGGAGGTGGGAACATTGTGTGGGGCTGTTTTTCAGCATATGGCACTGGCAAACTTCATGTAGTTGAAGGAAGCATGAATGAACAAAATGTACAAAGACTTTCTTGATTTTAAAAGAAAAAAAAAAAACACAAAAAAAACCTGTTGCCATCTTACAGGAGGATGATGATCAAACGAGGGGAACATTTGAGCAATGCAATGATCCCAAACACACAGCCAAGGAAACTCAAATGATTTCAGAGAAAGGAAAATAAAGCTGCTAGGTTATCTGACTTGAATCTAATAGAAAATTTATGACCGGAACTAAAGCTCAGAGTTCACAGATGGAGTCCAAGGATCCTCCAGGATATGAAGTGTGTGAAAGAATGGACCATAATCACACCTGAACAATGCATGAGACTAGTCTCTCCATACAGGAGGCATCTTGAAGCTGTCATCACCAACAAAGGCTATTGTATAAAGCATTCAAGAGGACCAACCACCAGGATTTTCATATATAAATTAAAGCCAGTGCTATACTGGTGCTATCAGGCTGATTCTAAACCTACCTTTAGTTGTGAGATTGGATATATACTTTCTGTGAAATATAGGAAAGTAAATTTGTGCAATGCACTGTTATTTAATATTAAAATAAATCTGTTATTTATACTAATTAAAGTATATCACAGATTTACTAAAGGCCCCGTCAAACGCAACAACGTATCTAATGATATATCGCCGGGGTCACGGATTCCGTGACGCACATCCGGCATCGTTAGCAACATTGTTGCGTGTGACACAAACGAGCGACCGTTAACTATGGGAAATACTCACCAAATCGTCAATCGTTGACACGTCATTCATTTTCAAAATATCGTTGATTGTTGAGGTTGCAGGTTGCTCGGCGTTCCCAAGGCAGCACACATCGCTACGTGTGACACCGCGGGAACGACGAACTACAGCTTACCTGCGGCCGCCGGCAATGAGGATGGAAGGAGGTGGGCGGGATGTTACGGCCGCTCATCTCCGCCCCTCCGCTTCTATTAAGTGGCCGCTTAGTGACGCCACACGAACCGCCCCCTTAGAAAGGAGGCGGTTCGCCTGCCACAGTGATGTCGCTAGGCAGGTAAGTCCGTGTGACTGCTCCGAACGATATTGTGCGCCATGGGCAGCAATTTGTCTATGACGCACAAACGACGAGGGCGGGTACGCTCGCTAGCGATATCGCTGCGTGTGATGGGGCCTTTAGTCTCTTCAAAAAGATGGCGTCGGAGTTGGCACCTGCACATAGCGCTCATCTCCGGCGCCATCTTTGTGAAGACAGTGTGACATCTTATTGTTTTGTGGCCTATGCGAGGGTGGCGTATGCGCCTTCGCATCCTCTACTCTTGTTGTGACCAGAGGAGCGCATGCGCTGCCCTCGCATAGGCCACAAAACAGTAAAATAATGTCACACTGTTGTGCGCGTGAGCCGACACGGGTGACATGCGCTCCGGCACGGGAGACATATATGCACAAACACATGCATGCACATACACGGGACACACACGTGTACATAAATTCATACATGGATACATACACATCCATACACACAGAGGACATGCATACATGCACACTCGAGCGCATGGACACAGGGGAAATACACACACTTGCGTGAGCAGATGGGGGACATGCGCGCGCGTTTACAGTTTGGGCCAGAAATATTTTGAAAGTGACACAAGTTTATACAGTTTAGCTGTTTCCCAAACATAGTCAAGATACAGTTATATAATCAATATGGGTGTTTCAGTATCTAAGTCTACCATAAACTGAAGACTTCATGAGAGGAAATACTGAGTGTTCACCGCAAGGTGCAAACCAATCATCAACACTAGACCAGATTAGACTTTGTTGAAAACAAAACCTCTAAAGAAGCCAGCCCAGTTTTGGAATAGTATTCTTTGGATAGATGAAACCATGATCAACCTGTACCAGAATGATTGGAAGAGGAAAGTATGGAGCAGGCTTGGAATGGCTCATGATCCCCTGAATAGCATGGTGGAGGCAGTGTGATGGCCAGGCATGCATGGCTTCCAGTGGCACTGGGTCACTAGTGTTTATTGATGTTGTGACTGAAGATAGAAGCAGCCGGATGAATTCAGAAGTGTACAGGGGGGATACTTTTTGCAGGGTGATACTCTGACAATGACCCAAAACATACTGCAAAAGCGATCCAGGAGTTCTTTGAGGCAAAGAAGTGGAATATTTTGCCATGGCCAAGTCAGTCACCAGATTTTATCCCCATCGAGGTGCATTTCACATACTTAAGGCCACGTTCACATGAGTATATAGTGAGTTGTTTTGGGTGGGGTGGGGGGGGGTAGAGTTAGAGGAAAAGTATAATCGAAAAACATAACCACTTCTGAAATTTTTACCCTTTCCTGGTTTTGGCTTACAAATACTGAGGTAAAAAAAACACCAAATACTCATTCTGTGCACATGGCCTTGAACTAAACTTAAAGCAGACCCACAAACAAGCAACCGCTCAAGTCAGCTGCGGTAAACGCCTGGGAAAGCATCACAAAGGAGGAAACCCAGCGTTTGGTGATATCAATGGCTTCCAAACTTCAGGTAGTCAAAGGATTCTCCATTAAAATTGAACATCTTATTTATGGTAAAGTTACTTTGTACTACTACTGTTTATCCCCTGAAAGAAGGAGGCTTTATACAAAAATGGTTGCAATTCCTAAATGTTTTACAGGATATTTTTTTTTAACTCCTTTTAATGAAAGCTGTGAGTCTCCATTTCAATTCCATCTCAGTTGTTTCATTTTAAAATAGTGGCTTGCAAATTGTGAATATTCTGTCACTGTCCAAATATTTCCAGACCTAATTTTATACACAGGGTGCTCGCTCACATGGGTGCTTACGTGCATGTGCTCACACAGGTGCGTGTGCGCTCGCAAAAGGGCACACGCGCTCAATCTCACAAGTGTGCACACACTTGGTCACACAGGGCGAAGTGTGCGTTTTTAGAGCACACACGTGCGGGCACATATACGTATACAGGCACATATATAAAAAGAGCAAGTGCGTTCATAAGTAACCTCAAATGGCACTCACTCATACAGATGCATATATAGCCTCATAGCTCTCAAGTCATAGCTCTCCCCAGAGTCAGTTCAGGTGTTTTGTGAAAACATGTTGAAAATCCCATTTTATATGCTGGAGACTACTTTTTTATTAAGCATTGTTGGTTGGTCCTAAAATGTCATATTTTAGTATATCTTGTCCAATAATTTCTAGCCACTTCTGCTCAAGTCCCATAGTCTTAGTCATTATCATCAATATCAACAGAATAAACACTGGTCTCTATCCATCCATATATATTTATCTTGAAAGCTCAAATATCATGTACTCTGCACTTCTCATCCTTCTTTAAAAGGGTTGTTCCACTAAGAGTATATTAATTAATTTTTCGTGGAATAATAATACAGTGCCTTTTTAAAAAGGTGGGAGGTGAATCTGCGACCCATTCTCAAGTCTTTTGCAGCATCTAACGGGTTTTCCTCTAGGATTGCACTGTATTTAGCTCCATCCATCTTCCCAACAACTCTGACACCAGCTTCTTCCATGCCCCTGCTGAAGAAAAGTATCTCCACTGCATGATGCTGTCACCACTGTATTATGGTGGGAATTGTGTTTTCATGGTGATGGATAGTGTTAGTTATCCACCACACACAGCGCACCAAAGCACATATTTTCATATGCTAGTTGTGTCCCCTAGACGGATTTTTGTAAACTGCAAAAAAGAATTCTCATGGCTGGTTTTGAAAAATGGTTTTCTTCTTGCTACTCATTCCATAAAGGCCAGATTGTGGAGTATATGATTATTAGATTATTAGTTGTCCTGTTGGCAGTCTCTCACCTGAGCTGTGGATGTCTTCAGCTCCTCCAGAGTAACCTTGCGCCTCTTAGCTTCTTCCTTAGTTAATGCTCTCCTTGCTTGGGATGTCACATTAGGTGGTTGGCCATGTAGGTTTGCAACTGTGCCATACTCCTTCAGTTTTTGGTTGATGGATTGAGCAGTACTCTGAGATGTTCAGAGCTTGGGCAGTTTATTATAACCTAACCCTGATTTACTTTTCTCCACACTTTATCCTGACCTGTTTGGTTTAATACTTTTGTTTTTTTGCTGTTTGATCCATAATGTTCTCAAACAAACCTCTGAGGCCTTTACAAAGCCGCTTTAGTTATACTGAGAATAAATTAAACACAGGTGGAGTGGAGTCCATTTACTAGTTAGTTGACTTTTGACTTCTGGATGCAATTAGTCACTCAGGATTATATTTAGAGGAATCCTTAGAAAGCCATGTATCATTTCCTTTACATTTCACAAATACTTGACACTTAGGCTATGTGCGCACGTGTGCGCTCTGCACCGCACCTAAAAGGTGCGCTTCAGAGCGCAGCTGAAAAGCTCCGTTCTGAAGCGCATTGTGCCGGCAGAGAACGTGCGCTCTGCATGCTGCCTCTCCCTATAGACGGCATGCAAACCGCACGGAAGAAGTGACATGTCACTTCTTAGAACGCAGCGATTCGGGCAGCAGCCGAATCGCTGCGTTCTAATATGCCACGTGCGCACGGCTCCTGCACACTCTCCATAGACTGTGCAGGGGATGCAGGATGCATGCAGTTACGCTGCGGTGCAGAACGCAGCGTAACTGCATGCAATACGCACACGTGCGCACATAGCCTTAGTGTTTGTATATCACATAAAATCATAATAAAATACATTTTAAGGGAAACAACCATCAGAATTGTCATCTATCAAGTAAAGCCAATGCCATACTGGCGCTAGAATGCTGACTGCAATCATACCTTCTGTTCACATATTGGATGTTTGCTGAAAAATCCAAGTTCCAGAAATGCACTGCTCGTTTGGCGCGTGCATTGGGGCGGGACTATGTGGGTCAGCTCTTGCATGC
This sequence comes from Anomaloglossus baeobatrachus, assembly GCF_048569485.1. NCBI lineage: Eukaryota > Metazoa > Chordata > Amphibia > Anura > Aromobatidae > Anomaloglossus > Anomaloglossus baeobatrachus. Next base: position 182,250,758 of record NC_134355.1, on the reverse strand, counting down.
TTCATCCATCCCTTTATGCTGGCCTTGCCTTTCTTCCTTTTGTCACCGCCATTTCCTTTTATGTCTGCAGTAGCAACTAGAAGTATTTCTTAACCTCTTTACTAACATGGTGTCAGAGTTGGCGTCTGCGCATAGCGCTATCTCCGGACCCACCTTAGTAAAGATAAGCATGGATCTCCCCATCCTGAGGATTCCAGCCCTGAGCTGTCTACTTTATAATGGCTGGGTATCAAAATTGGGAAAAGGGGACCGCATGCCGTTTTTTGTTTTTTAATTAGTTATTTAAATAAGTTTTAAAAGCAGCATGCGGTCCCTTTTATTTTGATACATTGCAGGAGAGGCAGCTTTTAGCCGTATGCTTTCTGTGCTGGGTAGCATAATATGAGAGGACCATACGCCAGTTTTTTTTATTTTTCTTACGCCAATATAGACACACAGACAACGTCTCTGATTGAAAGCAGTCAGGCACACTATCACACATGGTGGGGGCATGTCTGACTCCAACCAATCAGACACAGACTGCCAGGGCGTAGGGAAAGCAGTGCATATGGATGAAGGATAATGAGCGGCCCAGAAGCAGTGAACAGCTGCACGAGAGACTCTATATGTATAATGCGCCTGCTTTCCTCTTATATTTCTTTATTTTTTGTTATTTATTTATTTTTTTCTAATTACTCGAGTTGCTGGACCCAGATCGTTACCCGGAGTTCCTGAGAACTCAAGCCCAGGGTCGGTGCTTGGGTACTTTTAAACACTCACAAATCTGGACTTTTACAGTCCACGTCTGCCCATCACTACTCATATGGTTATGTTTACAAAAAAAAATGTGGCTCTTGGAAAAAGGTGAGGGGGGGAAAAAAAGAGAATCGCCCAGGGGTGAAGGGGTAATGCATCCAATTGTGGAACTTATTATTATTCCAAGATCAATTGATTAAAATGTGGGGGAGTTTTTTTTTTGTTTTTTTTTTGCAATACCATCCTTTTAACAATCTAAGACCATGGGTTGTCCAGAATTAGTTTTTAGACTTAAGGGTGCTTTACACGAGACAAGCTATCGTGCTATGCATCGTCGGGGTCACGGTTTTCGTGACGCACATCTGGCATCGTTCACGACGTCTTCTCATGTAACACCTCTGAGCGACGCAGTATGGTTCACAAATCGTGAGTCGTGTACTCGTCGCTCAGTTTCAAAATATTGTTTATTTAAAATGGCGCCGGATGTTCGTTTCCGTGGCAGCACACGTTGCTCCGTGTGACACCACGAGAGCGATGAACACCGCTTACCTGCGTCCCGCGGCACCCGCCGGCTATGTGGAAGCAAGGAGGTGGGCGGGATGTTTTCATTCTACTCATCTCCGCCCCTCCACTTCTATTGGCCTGTTGCTGTTTGACGTTGCTGTGATGCCGAACATCCCTCCCACTTCAGGAAGTGGAAGTTCGTCGCCCACAGCGAGGTCGTCCGGAAGGTAAGTGCGTGTGACGGGGGTTAAACGCGTTTGTGCGCCACGGGCAGCGATTTGCCTGTGACGCAAAAACGATGGGGGCGGGTACGATCGCTTGTGCTATCGCACGATAGATCGACTCGTGTAAAGCAGGCATTACAGTTAAAAAAAAAAAAAAAAAGCAAAAAAACAACTATAATCAAGCAGATAATTATTAATCACCTACTGTCACGGTTGTTTCCCTGCTGTTTTGAGACTAGTGGTTACAGCCTACGGACTGAAGCCTCCCATCTCCATCTAGTCTCCTCATTTAAACAGCGTTTCCTTTCCTTTGGCGTCTCATGAGTTAATTTGAGGTTTTTGTTGCCAGCAGCTCTGAGCAGGGCAGGTCAGCTGTTGCTGCTGTGAGGCCACACCCATTTAGGCTAAATACTGGAGCTTTCCCAGCAGACCCTGCTGCTGTTAGAATCCATTTCTACTTTGGCCAGCCTGGTGGAAGGAACTGCTGAGGTATTCTCCTGTGCCCATCCACCTGTTACTATAGCGTCTGTCTGCTACGGTGAAGTTTGGGTTTTGTATCCTTCTGTTTATTCCCCCGGTCTGTCTTTGCTTTCCCTCCGTGTTTATTAGTTGAGTGGTGAGTCTAGCGTACTAGTTGGGCTACTCACTAAACAGGGTGAGTTTAGGGCCAGCTGGGAGACCCAGGTATCCTGTTTGCCGACAGGTTGAAAGAACCTGTATAGGGACTCTAGGGAGCTCAGGAGTCAGTTTGAGGTGAGTGTAGGAGGTGCCCTCTCACCCCTCTCCCTAACATCAGGGACCTCTGTTGTATCGTGAACCTGATTGCGTGTCACGCGTTCTGTACAGACATATTCTGGTCCGTGCATGACACCTGCCTGCTCTACCCAGTGCAAGCACAGAGTGGTCACTGAGATTCAGCTGCTCCATTGCAGCGGCGCAGCTCTTCTTGGCTATTTTTCCAATGGGGCATACCTGCCGTCATCCTGCAGCTTGACAGCCGTCTCCCCACAGTTAGGCAGCAGACAGGCAGCTGTCAATAAGCATGATGTCTGCAGTCCCACTTTGTCAACAGAACAGAGTGGAGGACAAACCTCTGGTCTGTACACATGTCAGCAGAAGACTCTGAATCACCAGCAGGAGTGGTCTGTCACTGTTCTGTGCCGGCAGAGATTGGCATCGAGCACAACAGGCAGGTAGCTAGCAACTACATGGCTGTTCGTTCTTAGGTGAATAAGAAAATAAGTGGTCCCAGATAACCTCTTTTTAATGTATTGCTTATTGCCATTGGAAAACTAGTGACAAAAGGAAAGGAGTTTTTTGTTTGTTTTAAACTTATGCTGTGATTAGGCTTCAAATTTGGCCTTTAAAAGGATTTTCTCATGAAGAAAATTATTGTAAAAAACTAAATAGGTCAATATAATTTAGCAGTATTGAATAAGTGTAATGGTGCAAGCTGTAAAGGAATACGAAAACATTGACTATTTGAAATTTATGAAGACTGGTGTGCTCAGCTATTGTCAGAACGCCCCTAATAGTGAATGAAGAGTTGTTTCTTGTGCGACCTCCTCTCAATTCACAAGACCTGGTTATTGAGATAGGTGCGTATCCTATATCTGACACCACTGCAAATCACACAATTATCTTATGTTATTGTCACCCAGAATGACAACCTTCATCTCAACCGTCAAAGTCAAGTTGTTTAGACATTTGAAATCTCTAGTGGTCTGCCACATTAAAGCTACACAAGCCATAAAACAGAGGGACTCAACTAGATTTTGTACAGGGCCACTTCCTTGGTTTGTGGTTAGGTGAAGGTCTGAGTTTAATTCTATTAGGAAACATGCTGTCTTGATAAAGCACCGCTCCAGCAGGTTTTTTTGTTTTTGTTTTTTTTTTTCCAGCGCTGGAATCGTGCCTTAATTGATAGCCCCCCTCCCCCATTATTTATGGCACTGCTCCTGTCTCATGATGGTATCTTGTGCACGTAATTTGTGACTGGCAGGAAGTCAGAAGTTGTCACAAGCTTTCAATGTAACTCTCTGCCATTTCTGTGCCCCCCTTCACCCCTCAATTCATCTGACAGCATATCTGCAGAATATGAACAGCTGGAGTTGCCTCTCCAAATTTGTACCACTTGACTCTTTCTTCCATAGACAATAGTGACCATTACTTCTTAGTACTTGGTATAAAAGTTGTACTTAAACTATGGCTCTTAGGCTGGGGCCACACGGGGATTACTGCGATCCTCGCATAATACTCGGCTCACGCTGGCAGCACAGCAGAGCAGACTGCCATGCGAGTGTCCCTGCGACTGAGGTCCAATCGTGCCAGAGGATCTCAGCTGCGCGGGGCGGGGCGGCGCTGCAGAGGGCCGGGCCGGCTCGGAGGAGGGGAGGGAGGGATTTATCTCCTTCTCTCCTCCATTGCCGGCTATTGCCATTTTCACCCTGCACTCGTGGTACACCAGTGTACTGCGAGTGCAGTGCGATTTTTCTCTCACCCCATAGACTTGAAAGGGTGCGAGAGAAACAATGCTCACATTGCAGTCGCAGCATGCTGCAATTGTTTTCTCGGTCCGTTTGGGGCTGAGAAAATAATCGCACATGGGTGCTGACATAAACTAATACTGGTCCGAGTGGAATGCGATTTTTTTTTTTTTTTTTTTTTTTTTTTTTTTTTTTTTATTATTGAACTCCACTTGCTCCCGATTTTCATGCTATGTGGCTTAGGCCTTAGCTGTAGTATAGTAATTTTCAACTGGACAATGGCCTGAAACATGTTAGCTAATTTCTACATACATGAAGCAGCATTTCAATTTAAACGTCTTAACCTGATTAAATAAAAGCTGCAGTAAATTTTAACAATTTGATTGCTGACTTTACCATTTTCTTGACTTTTTCGTCTCAGAAAACTGCCAGTCAACCATTCAACGGTGGATGAGTTGATGAACTTTTCAACTTTTTAGAATTGCTTCTAAATAGTGTAAAAGAGGGAAAGGGGTTTATAAGTAATGCCAAAACTGTGCCCCTGAAAAATACTGTTAAGTTAAAAAAAAGAATAAAGTCCTTATCCAGCTACATCAAGTTCTGGCATTCACCAAGGCAGGACAACAATTTCTGTGCTCTTAATGTCACAATGAGTTCATGAACTATTTTAGCAGCTGTTAGGCTATGTGCGCACGTGTGCGTAATTCATGCAGTTACGCTGCGCTTTGTAGCGCAGCGTAACTGCATGCGTCCTGCGTCCCCTGCACAGTCTATGGAGATTGTGCAGGGGCCGTGCGCACGTGGCGTCTTAGAGCACAGCGCTTCGGCTGTTGCCCGAAGCGCTGCGTTCAAGAAGTGACATGTCACTTCTTCCGTGTGCTTTGCCGGCAGCTCCTGCTCTGTCTATGGCAGGAGCTGCAGGCAGAGCGCATGGAATCGGCTTTTTTTTTTTTCTCTACGGACATTTTCTGCAGCGATTTGAAGCGCACATGTGCTCTTCAGATTGCTGCAGAAAATTCTGCAGTGACTGTACGCAACGTGCGCACATAGCCTTAGACACAAGAAAAACCTGGATAAATGGTAAAAAGAAACAAAAACTTCTCCGACCTCCAAGCTGAGGCTGTACCACTGTAGTGACTAGTTACATTCTTAGCGAGGATAGAAAATGAAGATACTGCCGACATTAGATCTTTATTTTCTTTGATTGAAGTTGTAATGATGTATTTTGGGATCACTCTGACCCCTTTAGTCAGTTCAAATCTACAACTCTTTTATTACATACAACAGGGTCAGTGTGACCCCCCCCCCCCCCAAAAAACTCATCACAACTTTTTTTTTTTTTAATCAATAAAGTAGAGTTAAACCAATAAACTGCAGTTCAAGATTTTATTGTCTGACATTTGCTGTAGCGCGACTGAGCTATTTCTAGCATATGCACAGTGCATAAGTTTGTAAATGGATCCGGTCCTACTTGTGGGAGCCTCTACTTCGAGAAAACAAGGCAACCCCTAACCCTTTTCACTGCACCTGTAACCAGAATGGTGGCCCCACAGGCACAACTCTCCATTCACATTTATGGCAGTTCTGAAAATAACTGGGCACGCGTGGGACATTCTGCAAGCAAGTTAAATGGTGCATGGTTATGATCTGCTTATATTAGCATTTATCAAATTAACTTACTTTTACAGGACAACGTTTTCGTTATACATATTATGATGAATCTCAAGGAGAAATCTATAGGTCAATTGAAAACTTAGACAAAATGGTAAGAGTCAGTGTGTTACTTGTTACTCCTAATATTTATCTGTATTGTAAGTTTAGACAGCTGAAATATTTAGACTAAGATGGTACCATACTTTCAGATCACAGAATAGAAGAGAAAATAAACTATTGTAGAAAAAGGTTTTCCCATCTCATAAAGGGATGGTGTTTCACTAGAATATGCTATCACTATGATCAGTGACCAGTTGGTGGGCTGACCTCTGGGAACACCACAGGTCCTAAGAGTAAAGGGGTCATGGTACATGTCCCCGTCAATGTTTTACCCTGCACACTTGTGCTTCTCACACAGCACTTCTCTGTTCAGTAGGTAAAATCCCAGCCAAGTGAATGGGGATGACTGATCCTGCACAGCTCAGAGTGGCTGGAGCACTGCATTACAGAGAAGGGGATGTAAGGCTACACCCAAGCTGCATCTTTTTCAGTATGGGTCCAACCTGCATCCTTTTCAGCATATGCTATCCTCAAAGAATCACAGACATTTCTTCAATTTACTATCCCTATACCAGATAGGGAAAATTCCTTCAATGAATAGTGATTTGAAGTATATTGCAGGGGGTAATGTTTTGTTCCCTGGTGGTCTAAAATGGGGTGTTAATATGTTTGCGGTGGAATTTTTCCAATCTGGAAGCTGAACATGATGTTCACATTGTATTAATCTTCATTTAATCCCCTCGGGTAACATCTCTCCTTGTGTAGTGACATGCCAGAGTAAGGTGACTTTTATAGGCTATACAATACTCCACTGGACAATGAAATATGCAAATTGATGATTAAGAGAGGAAGAGGACTTGAACTCTGGTGCCACCTTCTGGAAATAGGAAAAACTAAAACTCAATTTTGACCCCTTTAATGAGCCTTGTCACATGATTTATGATAAAAACTAGAATCTCTATTTGCAAACATGTTTCAGGGTGTTGGCTATTCTCCGTGCAGAGAAAGAGATCTTATTTAAAGGGAACCTGTTGCCAGTTTTTTGCCCTGTAGGCTGCGGCCACCACCAGTGGGCTCTTTATATAAAGCATTCTAACATCTATATATATAATTGCCTTATTCTGTCTGTCTGTCTGTCTGTCTGTCTGTCATGCTCCGAAATTGTGTCCTTACGGTGACACAAAGCTGATTGGCCGCTGGGCTCGCCATGGCCCCGCCCCCCCACACGGATTGGCCTCTCGCCCCGGCTCTCTGCAGGCCCCGCCCCCCTCACGCAATGCACGCTCGCTGTGGCCCAACTGACACGGGGCTCCGATTTCCAGGTGAGTACACACACATCAGATCACACTCACTCTCACACACACCTCACACATCACATCCACACATCACAACATGCTGGGATATCGCTTGCTTCTACACCGGCTCCGTCAGGATCCCGGCAGCGCCAGACATAACCTTGCGATGCTGGGATCTTAACGGAGGCCGTGAAAGCTGGTAACCATTATACACATCGGGTAACTAAGGTCCCTTAGTTACCCGATGTGTATCATAGTTACCAGTGTACACCGGCTCACACTCACACACACATCACACACACACACATCACATCGCATCCACACATCAAGGTCCTGCAGCTGCGGAACATACATAACATAACAGCACACACACACACACAAATCAGATCACACTCACTCACACACACACATCACATCGCATCCAAATACTCACAACATCCTGGGATATCGCTTGCTTCTCGGCGGCGATATTGTGCTGTGAGCTTCCAGGACCTGACGGAGGATCACATGGCCAGAAGCATGTGATATCCCCGGATGTTGTGAGTATCAGCGCGTATGTGCAATATCGTCAGTGTCTGTGTGTGTGAGTGTATGCGATCGGGTGTGTGTGAGTGTATGCGATCGGGTGTGTGTGAGTGGATGCGATCGGTTGTGTGTGTGAGTGGATGCGATCGGTTGTGTGTGTGAGTGGATGCGATCGGTTGTGTGGGTGAGTGGATGCGATCGGTTGTGTGGGTGAGTGGATGCGATCGGGTGTGGGTGAGTGTCGGCAGAGGAGCACGGCGTGCTGGAGGAGGCTGGGAGCAGAGAGGCTGATCTTGGGGAAGGCTGGGAGGGGGAGGCTGATGCTGAGGGAGGCTGGAAGGAGAGAGGCTGAGCAAACGTGCTCCATCCGCCATACTGCGGACTCCCCATCGTGCTGCATCCCCCATGCTGCGCACTCCTAAACGTGGTCCATCCGCCATGCTGCGCACTCCCAAACGTGGTCCATCCGCCATGCTGCGCACTCCCAAACGTGCTCCATCCGCCATACTGCGCACTCCCAAACGTGCTCCATCCGCCATACTGCGCACTCCCCATCGTGCACCATCCGGCATGCTGCGCACTCCCAAGCGGATGGAGCATGATGGGGGGTGCGCAGCATGGCGGATGGAGCACGTTTGGGAGTGCGCAGCATGGCGGATGGAGCACGTTTGGGAGTGCGCAGCATGACGGATGGAGCACGTTTGGGAGTGCGCAGCATGACGGATGGAGCACGTTTGGGAGTGCGCAGCATGCCGGATGGTGCACGATGGGGAGTGCGCAGTATGGCGGATGGAGCACATTTGGGAGTGCGCAGTATGGCGGATGGAGCACGTTTGGGAGTGCGCAGCATGGCGGATGGAGCACGTTTGGGAGTGCGCAGCATGGCGGATGGACCACGTTTGGGAGTGCGCAGCATGGCGGATGGAGCACGTTTGGGAGTGCGCAGCATGGCGGATGGAGCACGTTTGGGAGTGCGCAGCATGGCGGATGGAGCACGTTTGGGAGTGCGCAGCATGGCGGATGGAGCACGTTTGGGAGTGCGCAGCATGCCGGATGGTGCACGATGGGGAGTGCGCAGTATGGCGGATGGAGCACGATGGGGAGTGCGCAGCATGGCGGATGGAGCACGTTTGGGAGTGCGCAGCATGGCGGATGGAGCACGTTTGGGAGTGCGCAGCATGGCGGATGGAGCACGTTTGGGAGTGCGCAGCATGGCGGATGGACCACGTTTGGGAGTGCGCAGCATGGCGGATGGACCACGTTTGGGAGTGCGCAGCATGGCGGATGGAGCACGTTTGGGAGTGCGCAGCATGGCGGGTGGAGCACGTTTGGGAGTGCGCAGCATGGCGGATGGAGCATGATAGGGGGTGCGCAGCATGGCGGATGGAGCACGTTTGGGAGTGCGCAGCATGGCGGGTGGAGCACGTTTGGGAGTGCGCAGCATGGCGGATGGAGCATGATAGGGGGTGCGCAGCATGGCGGATGGAGCACATTTGGGAGTGCGCAGCATGGCGGATGGAGCACGTTTGGGAGTGTGCAGCATGGCGGATAGAGCACGATGGGGAGTGCGCAGCATGGCGGATGGAGCACGTTTGGGAGTGCGCAGCATGGGGGATGCAGCACGATGGGGAGTGCACAGTATGGCGGATGGAGCACGTTTGGGAGTGCGCAGCATGGCGGATGGACCACGTTTGGGAGTGCGCAGCATGGGGGATGCAGCACGATGGGGGGTGCGCAGCATGGGGGATGGAGCACGATGGGAGGTGCACACCTCCCCCCAACACACACACACACGCGCACTGCACAACACACACACACTAGGAATCACAAACAACGCCCTACACAGACACCCACACACACAGACAACGCTGCACACACAAATATACGCACATACTGCACAACACACACATTGCTCAAAACATACCTCCCCCCAAAACACACCACACCCACACAAACCGCACAACACACACACACACACAACGCTACAGACACACAGCGCTCCACAAACAACGCAACACACGCAACACACATACAACACCGCTCTCACCCCCCGCGACACTCAGAACATGTACAGCGCCCTACACAAACACTTGGTAACTACACACAACAACATCTATATATATATATATATATATATATATATAACAAAAATCATACATGAACTACACAATACGTAAATTCTAGAATACCCGATGCGTAGAATCGGGCCACCTTCTAGTACTGTATATAAGAGCCCAGACCGCTGTGTAGAACGTAAAAATCACTTTATAATACTCGCCTAAACCAGTTGCTGTGGTGGATGTAGCTCAAATGGGCGTCTTCGTCCTCCGTGGCGGCGCCTCCGTTTTCAGCCATCTTCGTCCTCCTTCTGAAGCCTGTGTGCATGATGCGTTTATGTCATACACACTCGCCGCTCCCGTGCATGCGCACTATAATACTTTGATCTGCCCTGCTTAGGACAGATCAAAGTGCACCTGCTCAGGAACTGAACGCCGGCAAGTGTGTATGATGTCGGACGTGTCGTGCACCGCAACATCAGAAGGACAACAGAGGCGGCGACAAAGATGGCCGAAAGAGGGGGCGCCAGCACTGGAGGACGAAGACGCCCATTTGAGCCACATCCACTGCAGCGACCGGTTTAGGTGAGTATTATAAAGTGATTTTTCTGTTCTACACAGTGGCCTGGGCTCTTATATACAGCATGTTAGAATGCTGTATATAAGAGCCCACTGGTGGTGGCCTCAGCTTACAGGGCAAAAAACTGGTGACAGGTTCCCTTTAAGTCTGCTTGTAGAGCGTGACATGCCAGTGTAAGGAGACACTTAGCCCATTTCAAAGTTGAAGTATATACATACTTACCTCCAATTTACATGGATGTCAGCCGTAAAATATATGGAGAGAGATCTAGTAAAATCCCATCGGCTCATGGGTGAGTAGATCCAATCCAGAAAGTACAAAACTGGATTTTTCAATTAAAAAAAATGCTATTTTATTTATTTCAATCCATAAAATTAAATGGTCACATTGCAGGTGGATGTTGACCTGCTATGTGACAATTTTATTTTCTGAATTTTTATTGGAGAATCCAGTTTTGTACTTTTTGGATTGGACTTGTAGGCTATGCTTTGCTCCTCCTGGAAATTACCAATGCAAGTTGCCTCTGGCATGTGTGTCTCTACAGGGGCAGACGTTGGGCCTTCGATCCCAGTCAGTGGCCTCTCATACAGCCAAATCAGATATCTGCTTTGCACTGAGGGGGGGAAAAAGCCATGAAACACGTCAGCAAATAGGATAAAATTCAAATCAGAATCTCTAAGCCCACATGGCAAGGCTCGGTAAATGACCAATACTGACTTTTAGGATTTCTACTTCCAGTAGGTGGCACCAGAGTTTAAGTACTCCTTTCTGAAGAGGCAATTTACATATTTTATTTAATTCCCTGTATTAATCATAAAATTCAGTAGTCACAAAGGAAGTGGGAGGGCGTCTGATGCCAAGAAACCTGCTTCTACCTCTGCAGACAGCACAACATACATTTAATGTTCTTATTAAATAGTGCAACTTTTAATCTAAAGATGTTGGTGACTTCTAAATGCAAGAATGATTCAGTTAATATAAGAATTTAACTGCAGTTCCAAATTCAGTCTATCCAGAGATACACCATTATCGTTGTGACAGCCCTCCTCCAACCTCTTAGTATTAATTCTGGTAGGTGGGGTGCTCAAGTGCAAACATGCTGCGATGATTCTCAGATAACCCCATGTTGTTCATGTCCATCGTACTAATATGGATGTCTTTTATCGTCACTATAAAATATAGTTTGGTTAAACTTATAAAGAACATTTCCCAATCCTAAGCTGGCATAATGAGAATTCTATTTTCTCTGTTTCAGGGTATGAGTATTATAGAACAACTAGACCCTGTGCCATTTAGTAATTACTTGAAGAAGTATCATAATACTATATGTGGAAGACACCCCATTGGGGTGTTATTAAACGTGAGTATCCTCATTCTACACTATTGTACGTTTTTAATATGACGAAGAATTTGTTTTCCAGTATCGCATTCAAGAATAACATTTTTATTTTCCCTTTAAATGTATTTGTAGGAAGGCTTCAATGTTTGTTTGGTTTTTTTTTGTTTTTTTGTGTGGAATGAGTTGTGTTTTAGAAGCACTATTTTAAGGTACACAGAACTTAACCAACTTTTATTTAAAAAAAAAAAAAACTAAAAAAAAAACCCCAATCATCTGCTATTGTGTGTTTTTTTACTTTTTATCTTTTACACCATTCACCTGCGCTGCAAAGACGAACGGTTATCTTCATTCCATGGATCAGCTCAGTTGTGGCGATGCCATATTTACAGGATTGTGCAAACGTTTTAGGCTAGTTTGGGAAGATGCTGAAAAGTTGCAATGTTTTCTGAAGTGGATTTGTTAATAGTTTGCATTTTGTTAAATTGAATAAACAAATTAGAAATCTACACCAAATCAATCCTTGTTGTGATCACCTTTGCCTTGAACACCGCATCAATCCTAGGTACACCAACACAAAGTGTATGTTTATAACCAGGTGTATCAGTTACCAATTCTTCTAACGGATGATTATGATCATCATTTTCATATGTATTTTGAAACAGTCATAAAGCGGAGTCTGTCATCTGTCAATAATGTGAAATGGCCAAATTCTGCTATGAATATGAGGTTGTGGAAGACCATTTCATTTCACAGTTTATACAAAATGGCAAGACTGATCAAGTAACAAAACACAAAGGGGTTATTCTGCATCAAGGTCTCCCCAAGACCTAAAACGTCAAAGCAAAACCTAAAACAAAGGCCAGCAAAACTTTTAATATGACATGTAGGTGCACATATACACTGTAACACTCAACATACAAATATTTATAGTAGCTATACTGCATCAACAAGGTCTCGCTCAGGCAAAGACTTCACAGCAGACTGGGGTTTCAGGATGTGCTGTTCAAGGTTGAAGAAGAACCAAGAAATGGGCACCACTAAGGACAATAGACAGTTGTCTGCAAAAGAAACTTGGTGCAGATGAGACACATCATACTTCTTCCCTTTTTGAAACTGGAAAATATCCAGTAGTGCCATCAGCTCAGAACTGACCCGGTGTCACTATGGGTCTCAGCTACTTATTGACTGTTACTAATAAAGCTCTAGAAATGCATATGTATCAGTAATATAAACACACCTTAGTGTAGAAATAGCAACTCACTGACATTGCTCCAAAACATGAAGAACTAAGGAGTCATAAGGATATAAAAATTACTATTTTATTCAAAAACAATAAAAAAATTGGTCTGAAGTTAAAAATAGAACTAAGTAGAAAGAATATCCACGTATTTATCAAACAGTGATCTTATAGCATAATATTATAAATCTACCATATACTAATTAAAGGTACAATAATACATGAAACCCAGAATATAAGACCTAACATGACTTACAGGATTTCTGCAGAAGGCTTGAAATATAAACCCTAGTTACAGTCAGGACCAGCATTTGGGAGGTGAACTGGGGAATTTCCTAGGCCCCCCACTCTCTTAGGGATCCCGAGCATTTTGATTCCAAGGTTAAAACTGGTTAAGGACCTTTGGTGACATCATGCTTTTTTACTTTTGTATCCATTAGTCCACAGCATTTTTATTTCAGTAGCCAGAATATTATATTTTTGTGCAACGTAGCTAAAGGAGGGCTTGTTTTTGTGTGAAAAGTTATATTTGTCAGTGGCACATTTTTAGGGTACGTACATATAATTCTTTTAACTAACTGTTTTTAAAACTTTTTATGGTGAGAGAAAGTAAAGAAATGGAAAAAAAAGCATTTTTTTTTTTTTTTTTTTTTTTTTAAATATTTTTGACATTTAATTTTAGGCTATTCACATGCTGCACAGATAAAGGGGGCAATTTCATGAAGACTGGTGTAGCACACCCCAAACATAAAGATGTCTCTGGAGTACATTAACCTGATTCATTAAAGAGAATCTGTCACAAAGTTTTTGCCACATAATCTGAGAGCAGCATAATCTAGAGACTGAGACCCTGATTCCAGCAATATGTAACTTACTGGGCAGCTTAGAGTAGTCTTGGTAAAATCACTGTTTAATCAGCACTAGATTAGCATTAGAGGACTACTTGGTCTGCTGCCAGGTAGTCCAGCATATTCATGAGCTCTGTATAACTGCTGGATCTGCAGCGGAGAAAACATTGATTTTCTCAAAATGACAGTAAACAGTTCAGTAACTAACGCATTGCAGAAATCAGGGTCTCTGGCTCTACATTATACTGCTCTCAGATGGGGGAGCAAATACCTGGTGACAGATTCCCTTTAAAGGGAACCTGTCATCAGATTTTTTACCTATTAAACTAAAAGTATTACGTTCTGCAGCTCCTGGGCTGCATTGTATGAAGGTGCACCTTGGCCCTGACTCCCCTTCCAGACCCCAGAAATAACTTTGTAAAACTTGGCCATTAGTTATGCTAATTACCTTGGTTGGCCAGATGGGCGGGCGCATTTTCTTCTCCTGTCTCCCCCTCCTGCCGCTGATCGCCGTCCTCCTTCCTTGATTGATGGGATGACTCCTTCGTCATCCTCCTCGTTGCATTTTTAAATCTCGCACCTGTGCAGTTAGGTCTGCTCGCGCAGGCGCAGTTCACTCTGCTGTATCACGGGCAGGGCAGAAAACATAGCTGTCCTCGCTCGCGGCAGTGAGCTAAATGCACAGACACGAGATTATGGGCGGGTATGAGCATGGTGCTGGTGAGGTCATGCACAGCGCCAACGTCACCAGCGCCATACTCGAACCCACCCATAATCTCGCGCCTGCGCATTTAGCTCACTGACTCAAGCTAGGGCAGCTGTGTTTTCTGCTCTGCCCGTGATATGGCAGAGCGACCTGCGCCTGCGTGAGCAGACCTATCTGCACAGGAGCAAGATATAAAAATGCGATGAGGAGGATGACGGAGGCGTCATCCCGTCAATCAAGGAAGGAGGATGGCGTTTTAGCAGCAGGAGGGGGAGACAGGAGGAGAAAATGAGCCCGCTCATCTGGCCAACCAATGTAATTAGCATACCTAACAGCCAAGTTTTATAAAGTTATTTTTGGGGTCTGGACGGGGAGTCAGGGACAAGATGCACCTTCTTAGGCCATGTGTCCACGCTGCGGATTTACTGCGGATTTTGCTGCGGATTTACCGCGGATTTTCCGAAAATCTGCAGCAGCGGCACTTCCAAGCCATTTCAATGGCATTTTGGAAATGCTGTGGATTTTTCCGCGACGGATTTGCCGCGGATTTTGATCCGGAAAAATCTGCAGCATGTCAATTATTGTTGCGGATTTTGGGTATAGAATGGGGAAAAAAAAAAAAATCCGCGGCAAAAATAAGGTGCGGATTTGCCGCAAAAGTCGCGGATTTTCATGCAGAAAAATCCGCAGGTACATTCTACCGTGGACACATAGCCTTAGAATGCAGCCCAGGAGCTGCAGAAGGGGATTCTTTTAGTTTAATAGGTAAAAATCTGATGACCGGTTCTCTTTAAGTAGCCATCGCCACATAATGATATAAGTGCAACTGGTACCCAGCATGTGCCAACACCAGACTTGTACTCCAGCTTTACTTTAGCGGTATAGCTTCTGATAAATTTGACTAGTGGGCATGACCACATTCTGTCCTGCCCACATTACACCCATATTGGGCTGGCCGGAACGCACCAAAAATCACACTATTTTTGACTAACTACGGATTTGAACAAAAATATTGCAAGTCGATATCAAATTTATATAGTTAACTTTTATGACTTTAATACAAAAATGCAGTTCATTTAGGATAGGTCATCAATGTTAAAGTCCCAGACACCCCCTTTTAAGTGCTTTTTACTATTAAGTATATTATTATTGTCAAGTGAAAGTTGACACCATTGGATGTAAACATTTGTAATGATTGTATGGTGAGTGAGAATTTGCTCTTTTGTCAATGATCAAATCTTTTCTAATGGACTTTTTGTTTGTCAGAGATACATCCCGTATGAACAGACATCTATTGACCATCAGTAGAGGAGACAAAAGAAAAGACATGCAATGTCAAAAGTAACCGGTTTTACAAAAGAAAAATTAAAAATGCAAAAACAGAAAGTTAACTCTTTCCATTGTTCATGGGCAGTTGTATTTATCATGTGTTCTCACATGTAAAATGACCCTTCGACTACTGCTTTGACCTTTGATTTACTAGTTCGTGGCAGTTTCAATAATTAGCTTACAAACATTAATGGCCTGATCTTTATCTTATATGATAAGACCCACGATTATACAAGAACACAAAGGTTAATGTTGGCAGTGATGTGAAGTCTGTTTCCCTGATGTTATATATACACTAATGTTTGCTGTTTTTCTTTAAGGCTGCGACAGAGCTTCAGAAGAGTGGAGTTAACATGAGCTTCTCATTCTTGAACTATGCTCAGTCTAGCCAGTGCCGGAGCTGGCAGGACAGTTCAGTGAGTTATGCTGCTGGGGCACTTGTAGTGCATTGAGCCACTGAACACTCAGGGATGCCACCTGGAAACACTATGCTGACACAACCTTTTTCTTTCTGTCCACGGGGCCATAGCCAAGCAACAGCACAGTCCAGCTCTGCTCTGTGGGTTATAAGGAGCCTTAACCAAGTTCAGAAACCCCTTCTTTTTCTTTTAGGTGTAGTCCTCGCTTTTAATTTTCTTCTATCTTTTTCGACGCCAATAAATACAGGATTTGCTGTCTTGGTTATGGTATAAGAAATAAAGTTGTGTCAAAGTGTTTGTGAACTAAGACTTACAAGCGGTGGCAGACGATTACAAAATGTTAGTCACGTGGAATGAGTTAGCCTTTACCATAACCTAAATTTGCACTGTTTGCAGATATGTGCACATGTACTCAGCTTTCAGAATAGTTTTTCAAGTTGTAAAACAAAATTATAAAAATAAAGGGTGGAAGCTTTTTATTAAAAAAAAATGCATTTATAAATTCTCCTTTATCCTGTATTAGAATATAATACAATTCATATATAGTCAGTTATTACCAGTGTTGTACAACAAATACCTTCTATTTTAGTTGCTAATAAAGGGCTACACAAACCAAAACATGCTTCCAATTTTCAGTTCTATCCACCTGGACGGACGTGGCTGTTTCTGCAGCCCCATTCAGATGAATCCAACGCTCGTAGAACTTCCTGCAACAAATCTACTGGATGAATCTTCCTCATACTAAATCTTCCTAAACCAAGTTACATAGCTCAGTTTGCACAACCATAGCACTACTGCATAAAAAGAAAAAGTATTTCTAAAGACCATTTAGTGTTTACTTACATTCTTCAATGAGATGAAAATGTAGCTATTTTTATAGGGAATCTGTCACATAAAAAAATGCTATAACCTGCAGATATGGGGTTAATAACATTCTGAACCTGCCTAGTGTCGACCCTTTGAGCCCTGCTAAGTTTAATCCTCCCAGCAGTGTTCGGGTTTCATTCATCGGGACGGCGTGGGTTCAGTCATCGCTCTGTGTATTGAGTGCAGCGACTGTAACCGCGCCCTGCACTGACTGACAGCTGGTGCTAATGCAGAGCGAGCTGTCAGTGAGTGCGGGGTCATGGTTATAGTCACTGCTCTCAATGCACAGACCGGTGACTGAAATCAGACTGCTGCAAGAGGATTAAACTTTTTTTTTTTTTTTTTTCCTCCCGGTAGCAGGGCTTAAAGTGTCAGCACTAGGCCGGTTCAAAACGCGATTGACTTGCACATTAACTCCATATCTGCAGATTAAGTGTTTTTTCATGTGAAAGAGTCCCTTTAAAGGTGTTGTGTGTGACTTATAACTTTGTTGACATACTTAGGATAGAGCATTGATGTCTAATCGTTAGGGGGGATGGAGCGACACCCGGCTCACAACCAATTACAACCACTCCATTACAGAGATGCACATCACAGCCCTGTCAACAGAATAGCGACTGTGGCTGGGTACTGATCATCCAATCCTTGTTGATTTGAATAAGGGGTGGATATGCAGTACCCAGCTGCAGCCACTACACAGTTGACAGAACTGTGCAACTCCATAACTTAGTACTTCAAGCCAACTGTTTCGGAAACCACTGATCCCCCTGAGGTACCAGGTGTCTCCCCCCACAATTATTAGACATTGATGATCCATCCTAGGATATGTCATCAATGTTAAAGTTATCAGGTAGTCCAGCATATTTATGAGCTCCGTATAACTGCTAGTGCTGCAACAGAGAAAACATTGAGTTTATCAAAATGAAAGAAAACAGCTCAGTAAGTGACATTGCTGGAATCAGGGTCTCTGTCTCTACATTATGCTGCTCCCAGGGTAGCAAAAACCTTGTGACAGATTTAATTTTTGTGCTTAAATTTAGTTTTCTTTTCTTTGGGGGGGTCCCCCTTTTTTCAATAACTTGTTCAATCAATAAAGATGTGTGAAGGCTTATTTTTATGTGGGACAAGTTGAAGTTCTGAAAGACACCATTTATTTCACCATACAATGTACTGTAAAATGGGGTAAAAGAATTCTAAGTGCAATTAATTAATTAATCCTGGTTTATACCCTATTTTATTTCTTTTTTTTCTTTATTTATTTTAAATTATCCAGGTGGCCGAATCTGGATTTTTAGGCTATGTGCGCACGTAGCATTCTGTCCCTGCAGAAATTTCTGCAGCGATTTGAACAGCACACGTGCGCTTCAAATCGCTGCAGAAAGAGTACGTAATGAAAAAACAAAGCCGATTTCATGCGCTCAGAGTGCAGCCCCTCCCATAGACAGAGCAGGGGATGCATGCAGAGCGCACGGAATAAGTGACATGTCACTTCTTAGAACGTGCGCTTCGGGCAGCAGCCGAAGTGCTGCGCTCTAATACGCCACGTGCGCACGTCTCCTGCATAATCTTCATAGATTATGCTGGGGACGCAGGATGCATGCAGTTACACTGCGGTGCAGATTGCAGCGTAACTGCATGCAAATACACCACGTGCCCACATAGCCTTACACGGAATTCCCTGAGACCTCAGTGTTTGGGGTCTATGCACAAATGCTAGGTATTACGGATCCCGAATTTTACAGTCCAGGTTCGCCCATCACTACTAACAAAAGCAATGGCCCTGATTAAGACTGACGTTTTGCAGGCCAGTCTTAATGAACCGGACCAATACAGTAAGGGCCGTTTAACACATCCGGCTTTTCGCCGGATTTGTGGATCTGGCATACTCCAGTACAGTGTATACAGTACAATGGCAGCGCGACAAGCTCCGGTCACATGCTGTCATGTGACCAAAGCATGTAACCCGGAAGTTGCCGCACTGCCATTGTACTGTATCACACTGTACTGGAGTGCGCCGAATCCGCCAATCCGGCGAAAAGCTGGATGTGTTAAACGGCCCTACGATGTACCTAGTCCATTAAAAGGCGTTCACCTCTTAATAAATTAAGAATCTTACAAATGCTGTGTCCATACATATGTATATAAACTCACACACTGCACATACATACACGTGTGTACACACATACACACACACACACATACACACACACACACATACATACATACACACACACACACACACACACACACACACACACACACACACACTGTATATACACATGTTGCACATACATAATAGCCTGTCTTCAGCTCTAGACTCCTGCAGTTAAGAGACCTTTTGTGACATCATGGTCACATGACTGAAGTCACCAAAGGTCCTTAAAGGGAACTTGTCAGCAGAAATTTCGCAATAAACCTAAAAGATTCCCCTTCTGCAGCTCCTGAGCTGCATTCTAGAAAGGTTCATGTTGCTATTGTGCCCCCTTTGAGACCTAAATAAATACTTTTTGTATGCAAATGTTTTTTTATGGTCACGGGGACGGGCTGTCTTGCGTCCGTTATTCGCCTCCTGCCGCTTTACGCTGTCACCTATTGCTCATTTCAATACATGAGGACGCCACCCAGTGCTCCCGAGGTCTCGCGCATGCCCAGTAGCACTATCGCGGGACAGCACTGTGTAAAGCGTGACCGCTGGTGAGGTGATTGCGCAGGAGCGAGATTATGGGCAGCGCTGTGATTGTCATCAGTAGCGTCATCCAAGTACCCGCGCCTGCGGTAATAGGTGACGTGGGTTCATCTGGCCAGCGCTTGCACATAACGGTGGAGGCAGAGGGAAAAGCGCGGGCACGAAATTATGGGCGGGTACTTGGATGACGCTGCTGATGACAATCACAGCGCCGCCCATAATCTCGCGCCTGCGCAATCACCTCACCAGCGGTCACGCTTTGCACAGTGCTGTCCCGCGAAAGTGTGACTGGGCATGCGCAGACCTCGGGAGCACTGGGCGGCGTCCTCATGTATGGAAATGAGCAATGGGGACGGCGTAAAGAGGCAGGAGGCGAATAACGGACGCAAGACAGCCCGCCCCCGTGACCATTAACATTTGCATACAAAAAGGTAAGACTTTATAAAGTATTTATTTAGGTCTCAAAGGGGGCACAATAGCAACAGGAACCTTTCTAGAATGCAGCCCAGGAGCTGCAGAAGGAGAATCTTTTAGTTTTATTGCGAAATTTTTGCTGACAGGTTCCCTTTAAGCCGTTTTAACCGCAGAATAGAAATGCTGGCGGCCTCTAAGAGAGTGGGTACTCTGAGCAATTGCCTAGTTTGACCACCCTAACACTGGCCCTGACTGTAGCTAGGGTTTATTTTTGGAGTAGTGCTTATATTTCAAGCATACTGCAAAAATCCTGAAAAATTGTGATAGGGATTTTTTGGTGAGAAGCATGGTAGTCAAAATGATGTTCTCTTATAGCCCTCCACAGACTCAGCATCACAGGTTGACTAATTTGGTATCCATAGGGTCCTTCAGCAGGTAGGTGCACTGACAATTACGCTATTGAAATATTGGCAACGTTGATTGATAGCAGAGTTTAAATTGTTAAACAGCAGCAATTGTAGCATGGTTACTGATGCAGTGAATGAACACATTGGATATCTGGCTACTCACCAAAGTGTAGCAAAATGTATGATCATCAATAAATGTACATGGATAAATATGGGGATTTCAATATTTTAATTAGATTTGGCAACATTTTGTCAGGACAGGGAAATGTATTGTGTAATGTTACATGATCTACCATACATGGGTATAGATTATATGTGGAGGAAGGTGCTGTAAACCTTTAGCATGCCTATTTTTCCCTGTCTGAGTGTATTATTGTGAAATCAGTCTATTTATGCTCCTCTGCCATGCTGTCTCCATACATAACCTTAATTTCCTTTGTTTTCTCTCAAAAAATGTTTCCTCTGAATCAGAGTTCATAGCTGAAAGTTCCACCAGTCTTCTGTTCTTGTTGTTGAGGGGAAGCCGGATGAATACATATACAATAAATAGACAAAAGTGTTAGGACACCTAGACCTACAGAAGCTTATTCTAATTTCATGGGATTATCTTTAGGGTTGCTCACTTTTTCTATCTCTGAAGGCTTTGACTTCTCTGGAAACAGATTTTGGTGTATGTCTGGGAATTTTTTAGCCATCCAAATGAGCATTTATAAGGTGAGACACTAATGTTGGAAATGAGAGGGCTTGGTTCCAAATCTGTTCTACTTCATCCCAAAAGTGTCCAGTGGGGTAGCAGAGGGCTCCTTGTGTGCCACTAAATTCATGGTTGGGAGTGATTAGTGTGTGAGAATTTATGGACCTTGGATTGTGCACATGGACAAAGTCATGCTAAAATAGAACTACTCCCACAAAGTTGGAAATATACAAGTGTCCAAAATCTTAGTATGCTGAAACATTAAGATTTCCCTTCAAAGTAGGGTGTATTTCAAGCCCTGAAAAACAACCACATTGCATTATTCCTCCTCCACCAAACTTTACAGTTGCCAAAATGCAACCAGTTAACATTCTCATGGCATTTGCCAATTCCAGTCTTGTCCATTTAAACTGCCAATTACAGAATCTTGATTCATAACTTAATAGAACATATTTCCAGTGCTCCAGAGTTCAATCCCAGTGTTCTTTACATCACTTCATTCAATATTTTACATTGAACTTTGTGATGTAAGGCTTGCATGAAATGCTCAGCCATGGTAACATATGCCATAAAGTTTCCAGTACACAGTTCTTTGTTGATGTTAATGCCAGGGGAGGTTTGGGGTCCTTTTCGTTAAGTCTGAAGAGCATTTGCAAAATTTGTGTAAGATGAAACTTAGCACACAAACACTCTTTTCTTGGCACTCTGTGACCACTTTGTGTGGCCTGACACTTAGTGGCTCAGGTTCTTTAAGGCTTTCTCTTTTTAACAATAGATTAACAAAGTTTCATGAACTAACTTGTTCCAAGGGTGGCATTCTATTACAAGACATCAATCAATTTCAATGAACTCCCACTAGGTGTGTTTTTAAATATCTGAAGTAATGGGACCTTATGAAAAGCCTGAGTTAAAAAAAATCAACTCCTTCACAACCTTGGTTGTACGGGTACATCTTAGGTCGTGTACCTCCCTTTGATGTGGGCTCAAACGCTTTCTCTGCACATCTAGGCTGACCTGATGAGTCGATGTGCCTCTGACAGCCGATGATAGATCAGACAGCTGTTAACCAGTTAAATCCCACTGTCAATCTCTGACGGCA
The DNA here is from genome assembly GCF_048569485.1 of Anomaloglossus baeobatrachus. Lineage (NCBI taxonomy): Eukaryota > Metazoa > Chordata > Amphibia > Anura > Aromobatidae > Anomaloglossus > Anomaloglossus baeobatrachus. The sequence continues at coordinate 182,228,594 of NC_134355.1, read as the reverse complement.
GGATTTAACATGTGCCAGCAGGGCGCGCACACTTCCCCGCTCGCTTCCTTGCTCTTGTGATGTTATTGTACCGCCCTGGGGCTCGGCCGGCTGCCGAGCCGCTCGGATCCATGCTCGTCTGTGGGTGGCTCGACCTCCTCCCGGACCCGGGGGTCACATCGCTCTGAAAGGGAGTTAGCGCTACATGTAGGGATTTCAGTGGGGAAGGTTCACTGCCGAGGCCGTAGAGTTTAAAGGTGTAAGTTCGTGACGCCAGCCACGGGTTGTGGTGAATGTGGACACCACCGCTGCCGTTAACTAGGCTCCCGGGGACGGTGTTATGCAGCCTGGTGTTGACCCCTCCGTGGGCAGGGGGTGATGGTCCCGGGGCCCGGTGGTTGAGAGGTGCGGGCAAGATGGTATGGTGCGGTGCGCGGCCCGAGGGCACTGTTGTACTCACTATGACAGATACACCGGAGTCTCTGGTAAACCAAAAGGATGGTGGTTGGTGCCCGCAGCCGGCTGCGCTTTGCCCTCTTCTCAGGTTGGTGGTTCCTGCCTTTCTCCTGCACCTCTGTGGTAGAACTTGACTTCCTATGCTTCAGCAACGGTATTCCACTCCCCGGCTTGATGTGTGTCGGGGAACCAGTTTGCCCGCAGGCGCTGGCCAGTGGGATCTCTCTGCCTGTGCAGTGGCTTTCTATCCCCCTCGGTGGGCTGTTGCCGTTTTTCGGGTCTTGGGACGGGAAAGGACCTAAGGTCCAGACCTCAGTCAGTGAATTCGACGTGGTCCAGTGGCTTCTGGAGCTTGTTCTGGGTCCGAGTACCCCTCCTGGTGCTCCGGTTTCCAGTTGGATCCCCGATTCGGTACCGGTGGGCCACTACACTGTCCCGGTCCCTTACGGTTCCACCAGCCGTCTTCCCGGCTCCTGCAGGCGGCAACCACCATCTGCCTCCTTGCCACGGTACCAGGGCTACGACCCCAGCACCGGGCACCGGTCAGTGTTGTCGCTGCAGACCTGACGCCACAGGCCTGCTGCACTTGAACTCCACTCCACTGTACTGCCACTGAAACTGACACTGACTGTTTCCTGTCTCAGGCCCTCTGGACTCCGGTGGGCGTGGCCAACCGCCTGGCTCCACCCCCTGGTGTGACCATTGAACACAGAGAGGTGACAGGGATTTGTAGGTTGGCTTCTGTCACCTTATTAGGGGCTGGTGTTTGTGCAGGGGGGCTACCTATGACTACCTGGCTAGTCCAGGGCGTCATATTATCACAGGATGCCAATGATTTGTCATGACAGCCAGGGTCAGCTGATGACCTCTGTGTTTGCCATGACGCTCTGTCTGTAAATGCCAACTGTGAGACGGCATTCATAGGAGATGATGATTTGTGCAGTATAGAGCAGTGCTGATATACTGCTCTGTATAGATAAAAAGATCGGACAGTAGCAGCTTCAAGAGTAAATGCAATTTAAAAAAAAAACCCTATACCTGTTTGATATCTACGTACTCGTGCTGATATGGAGAATCATCCTACCAGCTCAGTTTTACCATATAGTGAGCATGGTAAATAAAAAATACAAAAAAAGCAATTGTGGAATTGCACTTTTTTTTTTCTTTTTTTGCAGTTTTACCACACTTTGAATTTTTTCCAATACACTATATGGTAAAATGAATTTTGTGATTCAAAATTACAACCCATCCTGCAAAAAACAAGCCCTCATATGGCTATATTGACAGAAAAATAAAAAAAAGTTATGGCTCTTTTAAGGAGAGGACAAAACATAAGTTCAAACATGGAAAATCAAAAGGTAGTAAAGGGCTTAAGAGGAGTGTTCCCAAACTTGTGTCCATATAATGAAAGAGGAAAGAAATTCTAGCCCTAGGCGTCTCTTCAATAAAATCTTCAATTCTTTATTTCCATGTCAAGAATTTAAAATTCCATGTGGGGACGTAGCCCCTAAATGCCTGACGCGTTTCGAACAAAATTCTTAATCATAGGCATATGAACACTACATAAAAACATTCTTATATACCCATTCTATTTAATAAAACCATGTACACCTGTTACTTAACAAAGTTAATAAGCCTTCATTACAATTTGAATGTGAAACAGCCTACCCAACTCATGATGCCTACATAAGCCGTTACCCATTTATCTGCTCACGTAATTCTTAAAAGACATTTCTATATCATCCATTCAAGCATTACAGCAATTCCACATAGGGGAGAATGAAAAAAATATATATATTTAGTCAATATATTGTACCTACTGAACAAGCAGACACATTCAAATTAATTGAAAACTCATGTAAAGCCTGTTTGGGCTGAGTTCTTTAGCTTGGAAGTCATATTTTGCAGCAGTTCTCGGCAAATAAAGGTTCTGGAGCAGAGATTTTATGGCATGCATGTGCCCTAAGAGCCGTGATCAATGTTTGTCCTAATGAAGAGGCATTGAAAAAGCATCTAGCCTACTGAGCCTCTTAGCAAGGGCATTTCTGACAATGTTTAGGAAATTACTCTTTATTTGAAAAGTGCATGATTAGTGCTTGACAATAAGTTCTACAATTTATAATAATGTCTTTTTAAATGTTAGATTTATCTGTTTCTTTATAGTCTGGCCGTACAGAAATTAGGTGATTACAGGAAGGGAGAGCTTCCTTTTCAATGACAACCATTCTCTACATTGAAAAGAGAACGTATCAGTCCTGAACTCACAACAATGCCAGTCCCACACCTCCTATGATGAACTTCTGTATATGGTATTTGTAGAGATTGTACTTTAATTTTAATCAACAAGAAAAAAAATGTTGAAATATCCCCTAAAGATCTCAAATTTACTTATGGGGGACATTGGGGATATTTTCTCAAGACTAGTTTTAATAAATAGCCAGCTGATGTAAGAAGTACAAAATATTTAGTAAAATTATTAATCCCTTCATAGGAGCGCCAAGAGATGCTAAGGTAGCTCATTTTCGGGCGGGTAGCCAAAAAGACACCCACACTGTTTGTACCAGTTAGATGCTACTGTCAGATTCATAGCAGCACCTAAATGGTTGACCTGCAGCAATCCCGTCTGGTCACACTTAGTTGAGAGTACCGTTTGTGTTATATTGAGACAGCTCAATCCACTCCACATGCATCCCGTGTAAAGCATTCGTGTCCTATATGAGGAAGGTGTTAAAACCAAACCAATTTCTCGAAGGAGAGGAGGGGTGCCGGTTCGGGAGATAAGCATGCTTTTTTATTTATCTATTGAAATGAGGTGGACCAGCAGTAGCCCACCCCTTTAACCTATGGTGATAATGAGTTTACTATTTGTATTGATTCATGCATTAAAATGTTCTTTTATTAGAAAGCTATATTTTAATTCTTTTGTAGTTTGTAAAAAAAAAAAATATATATATATCCACCAACCATGAATGTGTTAAAAGAGGAATCTGCCTGGACGACGGCATTGGTGTAGAGAAATGCGCAATATAACTGCTGATGGTATCTCCTCCTGTAAAATTGGCTGCATTATATGGCTCCATTACATACAGTCAGATAAAAGTTTGATCTATAAAACTGTATCTGGTCATGTCATCTCCATTTATTTTTGATACTCCCAGGGATAGCTTTGAACTGCAGCCACAAAGAAAGCTCTTAGGAGATGAACCCTGAAAAACATTAAAACAGATGTTATTTTACATTTATAACAATGTATTCATAATATTAAAGTAAAACCGATGTCCAGTAAAAAAATAAAAGGACTTTAAAGGGATTTTCTCACAACAACTTGACATTACCTTTGGTGCATATAGTAGTCTAATATATCAATCTCCTGTCCCAGTTCATTTTCTCTGTAACTTGCCAACCATGCTTTTTCATGAAACCGTTCCTTTTCTTCAGTATTCTGTTAGAACTTTTAGTATTTGCTGGGGTTTTTTCTGCATGTAATTCTCCTGCTACTTTCCAATGGCTTGCCTTGCATGACCTGAACATTAGAGACAGGCGAACCCACAGATGTTTGGGTTCAGCAAGTCCGGCCAGACTTTAAAAAAAAAAATCCAGCAAATTCATACAGGATAGGAAAAATAAAATCAGCATTTATTCGTCCTAACGTGCATTGAATTAACTGGATTTTTTGTTTTGTTTTTTCTTTGGATTTACTGACCCAAGCCAGGATGTCACCATGCGAAGCAGCGTGATCAAATTTCAGACCAAAAGATTGATTGTGAGTTGGCTCTTTGTTTTTTTCTAGTATTAAAAAAAATCTGTTTCGGGACCAGACTTTAACTCAAACATGTGGCCTGACACCGAAACCCATATAGAAATCTATGAAGACCTTGAACATTGCGCTGTAAAATGGTAGTAGAAAGGGCTAGGGGGGCTGCAAAGCAGGACACTTGTACTTACCAAATCTCCCACTCAGCTGTCAAATTGCTTCCTGGTCCAATAATTAACTCATACATATTCACTGTTTCCCCCGCCCACGTTAGTTCTGGAGTCTGTGATTGGTTGTTGTCAGACCACGCTACTCCCGGAATATTGATACCCAGCGCACATTAAACGAGACACAGAAATGTAGAAAGAATTCCACGGAAAACCGATGAGGTAAAAAAACAAAATATTTATTAGTTAAAAAAGAGACCGCCAAAATGATTGTACAAACCAGAAGACGGGGGCATCACATGTAGTGCAAAACATGAGGGCAGAGACTCCACAATATATAATAAACAGTCCAGGAACAATAAGTAGTAAAAATGGTAACACTTTGATTAAAAGTAATAAAGATGTGTGACCAGGAGAAAAATATGGCAGAATGTGAAATACACAGTTCTGAAGTAAACTGTGTATATCACATGTTAATAAAGGTAAAAAAAAAAAAATACAGAACTGGGAAACAAGTGACGTGACATGGATGTAACTGTCAGACTTATATAAAGTAACAATGTAATCAAAAAGGAGAGAGAGGAGACAAAACTTGGGGTATGTGCAAACAATGGTGTGCCAAAGAAAATTAAAGCACGAGTGGCCCTAGCACACCGTGGTGCACAACCCCAAGTTGTGACCGTTTGTAAAGCAAACAGTTAGGATAGTTGAAGTAATGGAGGATTGGAAAGAAAAAGATCCAATTGTGTGAATCAGCTCACCGTGTAGAGGCTCAATCCCGATTCCGTCCTGGAGCGCGGACAGGCACTGCCACAGCCCGGTACAATGTAGAAAAGAAAAAGATGTCCAGCTCTTCAGGCAAAGATGTGATTCTTTGCCTGAAGAGCTGGACATCCTTTTCTTTTCTACAAAGAAAAAGATACCTGGTTAGAGAAAACCTGGACATGGAGAACTTGCCAGCACATGTGATGCACATAACCCACGTGGTGTCCCCTCTCGCTGTCCTTTTTTATTACATTATTACTTTATATAAGTAATAAGTACACCAACAGTTGTTGCCTTCTCACCAAGCTGCTTGCCAATCCTAAAGTCCATCTCAGCCTTGTGCAGGTCTACAATTTTGTCCCAGGTGTCCTTAACCCCTTAGCGACTTATGACGTACTGGGTGCGTCATGGATCGTGTGAGGTTAATCCCCGCCCACCGCCGTAGGCAGGCCGCGGCGATCCGCACACATATCAGCTGATTTCAACAGCTGATGTGTGCTTGCTAGTCACCAGTGGAATCGCGTTCCACCCGCGACTATTAACCCCTTACATCTCGCTGCCAAAATCTGGCAGCGAGATGTATATGCGCGTCGCCATTATAACTTACCCCGCCCCATCGGAAGTCACATGACGTGATCACGTGACTTTCGGTGGTTGCCATGGTAGCACAGGGTCATGTGATGACACATGTAGCTAACATGAGTCACTTTCTCTCAATGCCGGAATAGTGTCGGCATTGAAAGTAAAGCAGCATATCTGCAGATCTCAGCTCTGTAGCTGTGATCTGAAGATATGGAGGAGCAATCAGACAGCTAATCCATATAGCCCCCTAAGGGACCTAGTAAAATAAAAAAAAGTTTTAAATTAAAAACCTGAAAGTTCAAATCACCCTTTTAAAGGGTTAAAAAAAATATACACATATTTGGTATCGCCGCATTCAGAAATGCCGATCTATCAAAATATAAAATCAATCTGACTGGTAAACGGCGTAGTGGCAAAAAAGTTCCAAACGTCAAAATTGTTTTTTTGGTCACTACAAATTTTACGCAAAATGCAATAACAGGCGATCAAAACATAGCATCTGCGCAAAAATGGTACAGTTAAAAATATCAACTTGAGGCTCACAAAATAAGCCATCACTGAGCCATAGATACTTTTATTTTTTACAAGCTTGTGTATTTTTTTGAAGGCCCTTAGATACAAGTAAACCGATTCATGTTTGGTGTCTCCAAACTCGAATCGACCTGAGGCATCACAGCGACACATCAGTTTTACCTTATAGAGAACATGGTGAATAAAATATCCCAAAAACTATTGTGCAATCAAACTTTTTTTTGCAGTTTTTCCACACTTGAAATTTGTTTGCTGTTTTCCAGTACACTATATGGTAAAACTTATGGTTTCATTTAAAACTACAACTCGTCCCTGAAAAAACAAGCCCTTATATAGCAAGATTGAGGGAAATTTAAAAAGTTACGGCTCTTGGAAGAGAGGAAAAAAATCCTGAAAAACGCAAAATGCCTGTGGGCTAAAGGGGTTAAACAGCTCTTTGCTCTTGGCCATGGTGGAGAGGTTGATGTATGTCTTTTGTACAGGTAACAAGTTCCAAAAGGTGCAATTAATGCAGCTAATAAGTGATGAGTAGGAGGGCTTCTTAAAGAAAAAATAACAGGTCTGTGAGCCAGAATTCTTGCTGGTTGGTCGGTGATCAAATACTTAATTCATGGAATAAAATGCAAATTAATGATTTAAAAATTATACAATTTGATTTTCTAGATTTTTTTTGTGTTGGATTCTGTCTGTCACAGTTGAAGTGTACCTACAATAAAAATTACAGACCTCTCCATGCTTTGTAGGTGGAAAGGTTGCAAAATCGGCAGTGTATCAAATATTTATTTTCCCCACTGTATCGACGTCTTTCTGAAATTGGGGTGCCCAGAACTGTAAACAGCATTCCAGGGCAGAGTATAGGGGATAATTACATTTCTTGATCTAGATTCAATACTTGTCTTGATACACCCTTTAATTTTGTTAGGCTTTTTAGCTGTAGGACAACACTGTTGGTTCATGTTGAATCTGTGATCTATTATGCCAAAGTCCTTTTTCCCTAAATGGGGATTCAGGAAGATGTTGCCCAAGAAAAAACATAGTATTATTATTATTTATTATTATTATTGCGCAAGTTAATCCATGGCGCTTTACATGTGAAAAAGGGGGGCATACATAGACAAGTACAATAATCATGAATGATACAAGGCACAGACTGGTACAGGAGGATAGAGGAACCTGCCCGCGAGGGCTCACAGTCTACAGGCATGTGTGAAGATACAGTAGATGAGGGTAGAGCTGGTCATGCAATGGTATAGAGGTAGTAGAAAAGGATATAACTCTGCTCACCAATTACGATAGGTGCAAAGGAGAAAAAAAAAGTATGAATAATATAATAGAGACTCTAGCACTCAAAAGGTAGATCATTTTTCAAAAGAATATTTTGTTTGAATAAACAGTCCATTAAAAAAAAAAAACGTTTCGGCTTAATCCTTCTTCAATAACTTAATGCATATAAAGAATAAAATATATGATTAGTACCATTGTACATAAGAGAAATAATGAAAAAATCAGAAGACGCTGATGAATGGTGTATTATAGACATAGACCATGTAACATGTCAAAAGTAAACTGATTACCTCATGCAAAATATGAACTAAAAAGCGACAATTTAAATACTACATATCAACATCGAATGATGGAAAAAAGGTAAAGTGGACAAAGGGTAATTGCAAGTAGTAGGCTCTTAGGAAGGGGTGGTCTTCAGGATGCTTTTGAAGGTTTCCACGGTAAGCGAGAGTCTGATATGCTGGTGTAGAGAGTTCAGGAGTATGGGAGAGGCACAGGAGAAATCTTGTATGTTATTGTAGAAAGAGGAGATAAGGGGGCAGGAGAGAAGGAGATCTTGTGAGGATCGGAGGTTGCATGCAGGTAGGTACCTGGAAACTAGGTCACAGATGTATGGAGGAGACAGATTGTGAATGGCTTTGTATGTCATGGTTAGTGTTTTGAACTGGAGTCTTTGGGCAATGGGAAGCCAGTGAAGAGATTGTCAGAGAAGAGAGGCTAGGGAATAGCGGGGGGACAGGTGGATTAGTTGGGCAGCAGAGTGTAGGATAGATTGGAGGGTTCTGAGAGTGTTAGAAGGGAGCCCAGAGAGCAGGAGGTTGCAGTAGTCATGTCTGGAGATAAGGGCATGACCGAATGGTTTTGCAGATTCTTGGTCAAGGAATTTACGGATCTGGGAAATATGTTTGGAGTCGACAGGAGGCGGAAAGGGCTTGAATATATGGTTTGAAGGAGAGAGCAGAGTCAATAGTTATCCCCATGCAGCGAGCACGCGGGACTGGGGAGAGTGAACAGCCATTGACTTTGATGGATAGGTCAGGTGGGGTGGTAGAGTTGTGGGAAAATAATGAGTTGTGTTTTGTCCATGTTCAGTGTTCCAAATTAAGCAGAAAAGAGTGAATTAGCAGACAGACATTGTGGGATGGTTGTTAGTAAGGGGGTAATATCAGGTACAGAGAGGTAGATCTGCGCATTATCAGCATAAAGATGATACTGGAAGCCGTGGGACTCTTATGAACTGTCCCTGGCCGAATGTGTAGATGGAGAACAGCAGGGATCCAAGAACTGAACCTTGGTGGACATTGACAGATATGGAGTGAGATGAGGAGGTAGTGTGAGAGTGGAAGACGCTGAAAATCCGGTCCGTGAGATATGAAGTGATCCAGGATAGAGCCAAGTCTGTGATACCAAGAGATGAGAGAATCTGTAGCAAGAGGGAATGGTCCACAGTGTCAAAGGCAGAAGACAGGTCGAGGAGGAGGACAGAGTAGTGTCGCTTGGCTTTGGCAGTTAGTAGGTCATTGGTGACTTTAGTTAGGGCAGTTTCAGTGGAATGATGGGGTCGGAAGCGAGGTCTTAACTGGTCATAGAGGGAGTAGGAGGACATTTCAAGATGGACATGATGTTCCAGTAGTTTTGAAGCATAGGAGAGAAGTGATATGGGCCAATAGATAGACACAGTATGGGAATATATTTACTCCAATGGTTCAAGAATGCAACAGGAAGAGAAAAATTTTGCACTCTTATTTAAAGAACTGACTTAGAGTTTCTTCACATGTCCGTGCAATTTAGTCCAATGTTGGATCACAATGCACGTACTGACTACACCTCTCACAACTCAAACTTGACAGCTTCATAGCAAATTAGGCATTTTCCCTCCCCTGGGTCATATGACTCATTAATGTTACAAGGTCACAGGTGTGAATGGGGCACGGGTGTGTTAAATTTGGTGTTATTGCTCACACCCTCTCATACTGGTCACTGGAAGTTCAACATGGCACCTCATTCTAAAGGATTCTCTTACGATCTGAAAAAAAATGTTGCTCTACATTAAGATTAGGGTATAGGAAGATTGTCAACGCAATGAAAATTTGCAGCACGGTGGCCAAGACCATATAGCGGTTTAATAAGACAGCTTCCACTCAGAACAGGTCCCTCCATGGCTGACCAAAGAAGTTAAGTGTAGGTGCTCAGTATCATAGCCAGAGGTTGTCTTTTCAAAATAGACTTATGAGTGCTGCTAGCATTGCTGTAGAGGTTAAAGGGGTGCTCAGACTATAAGCTGCATACTGCATGAACTTGGTCTGCATAGCTGTCGTTGTAGAAGGAAGCGCCTTCCAAAGATGGTGTACAAGAAAGCCTGCAAAAAGGCAGACTGAGGACGTGGATTACTAGAACATGTCGTGTGGTCTGATGAGACCAAGATAAACTTATTTGGTTCAGATAGTATCAATCGTGTGTGGCGGTAACCAGGTGACTAGTACAAAGACAAGTGTGTTTTGCCTAGAGTGAAGCAGGGTGGTGGAAGAGTCATGGTTTGGGGCTGCATGAGTGCTGCCAGCAGTGGGCAGCTACAGTTCATTGAGGGAACCATGAATGTCAACATGTACTCTGACATACTGAAGCAGAACATTATCCTCTCCCCTTGGGAACTGGGCCACATGGCAATATTCCAACATGATAATGACCACCAAACACACCTCCAAGATAACCACTGCCTTGCTAAAGAAACTGGGGTTAAAGGTTCTGTCTGGACTGGCCAAGCATGTCTCCAGACCTAAACCCTATTGAGCATTTCTGGGGCATCCTGAAATAGAAGGTTGAGGAGTGCAAGATCTCTAACATCCTCCATCTCTGTGATGTTATCATGGAGGAGTGAAAGAAGATTCCAGTGGCTCCCATGAAGCTCTAGTGAACTCTTTGACCAAGAAAATTAAGGCAGTGCTTGAAAAGAATGGTGGCCACACAAAATATTGAGATTTGGGCACAATTTGACCATTTTGATTTAGGGTGTGTACTCACTTTTGTTGCCAGTGGGTTAATGGCTGTGTGTTGAATTATTTAGAAGGCACAACAAATTTACAGTTATACAAGCTGTACACTAACTACTTTACATTGTATAAAAGTGTCATATCTTCAGTGGTGCTGCATGAAAAGATATAATAAAATCGTTACAAAAATTTGAGGGGTGTACTCAATTTTGTGTTATACTGTAATTTAAGACAATATTTTAGATAATCTTCAATATTCAATTATAAATTAAAATAAATATATGCATACCCAATGACCCGAAATTGTCATACAAAGCAAGGGTAGTAAAGGGATGCATCTAAAGGAGGGAGGTGTTTGTCCCCATTGTAATGTTAATCTTGACGCTTCCTTACCGTGGAAGTTGGCTTCCTATTTGTGCAATTGGCGCCCCCGCTCAATTGACAGCTTGCACTAGTAAGCCCTTTAGGCCATAGATAAATGAAAATAAATTTTACCAACACATCGATCTAGTACTACCAACTATGGCCATATATTACCATATAGGGATGATATCAGACATTGCAATCATATCAGGCATAAAGTAGCAGAAGAAAAGGACCATGTCCACATTTAGAACACAATTTTATCAATAGGCATAAATCATTCCAGCTAAGATCCCGATATTCAGTTTCCTATAGATCTGAACAATCCCATATCAGAATCAATTTGATCAATGCAATAGTATATCATACTTGATGCGTTTACCCTAAACAGGTTAATCAGGATTATATACTGACCAAAGATGTTAGAGAAAAGCATATATTGAACAAAGATCCTTAGCCTTCAGCTATGTTCAGAAGAGATGAGAAATTGCTCCAGTGCGTGAGTCACAAGGAGTATATAAAGTTGGTTAATTGGAGATGCAGGATGGCTTTCCAAGCAAAGAGATGATGTCCATGTTTCAGCTACATGACCAAAACAGAGTATATGGCGCCATAAATAAAAATAAGCCTGAAAGTGATGCTAGAGCGCTAAGCGTCCCAGACAGATAGCGCAAATGCAATGCAGTGAGTGGTGTCAAAAGAGAAAGTGAAAGAAAGAAGATCATACTGGAAGGTATTGTGCTCCAGCCTGGTAGAGAAGGCACAAAGGAATATGCAGCATCGGATACCTAAGGATCATAACGCTGTAGTATGATGCTCGTTCATGCTCAGAATGGTGTTACCCTGGAATGCAAATGCGATCTGCATGTGCACTATTAAGATGACACTTCATAGATGTGTGCGCAATGATTATAAAATACCAGGAATGGCAGATTTGTTCTCCATCACATAAGGGCTATACAATAAATGACACATATATCTCGATGCCTAATTAGTGAATGGTGTGCGTGCTCTCCTCTGCTCGATACGCAATTGAGCATCGGGGTGATCGGTCATGCTTGTTACTCGATCGGGTGTCATGGGTGCTCAAGTCCCCACTCCACATGTTTCACAGCTGTTTTTCAGCCACTAATCAATCAGAGATTGCCTGCCAATCACAGTATTGTTGTAGCCATGTTTGCTACGGACATTACTGACATTACTGTGATTGGCCAGCCACATCACGTCATCGGGTCTATATAAGACCCGGGGATGAGATGTTGTGTACACTCTGCCCCGAAAGCAGTGTAGGGATAAATGCTGGAGGAGGGATAGTTTTGGATTAGAGACATATAGAAAGGAATTATTATACAATTCTTGGTGCTACACCCTAAAACCAAAAGTCCCTTATCAGGGCTACATTTATTCTATTGCCTATTATTACTGCTGTTTGCACCATTAAGTGAAGAGAAAGCTGTTGGAGGAGGGACAGGTTTGAATTACAGGCATATAGGTAGGGATTGTAGCCTTAAGGCTGCTTTACACACGTCGATATCTCGTTCGATCGCATTTGCAGGGCAGGGCAGGGCCCTCTTCCCTCTGTACTAGTCTGTCTATTGTAACTTGTATATGTGTTCTGTATGTAACCCCCTTCTCATGTACAGCACCATGGAATCAATGGTGCTCTATAAATAAATAATAATAATAATAATAACCAGCCCCCCATCGTTTGTGCGGCACGGGCAATTTGTTGCCCGTGTCGCACAAAGTCAGTAACCCCCGTCGCACGCACTTACCTCCCGAACGACCTCGCTGTGGGCGGCGAACATCCACTTCCTGAAGGGGAGGGACGTTCGGCGTCACAGCGACGTCACACAGCGGCCGGCCAATAGATGCGGAGGGGCGGAGATGAGCAGGACGTAAACATCCCGCTCACCTCCTTCCTTCCGCATTGCTGGCGGCCGCAGGTAAGCTGCAGTTCATCGTTCCCGGGGTGTCACACGGAGCGATGTGTGCTGCCTCGGGAACGATGAACAACCGGAGCACAGAAGGACGTTCGATTTTTTGAAAATGAGCAACGTGTCAACGAGCAACGATAAGGTGAGTATTTTTGCTCGTTCACAGTCGCTCATTTGTGTTACACGCTGCGATATGTCAAATGAGGCCAGATGTGCGTCACTAACGACGTGACCCTGACAACATATCGTTTCGTTTGATATATTGTAGCGTATAAAGCCCGCTTTACAGTCCTTGCTGCTGCAACCTAATCCAAAAGTCCTTTCTCATAGCTATATCCAATATATTCCCTATTAAAGGGAATCTGTCACTAGGTTTTTGCTACCTAATATGAAAGCAGCATAATGTAGGGGCAGAGATCCTGATTCCAGTAATGTGTCACTTACTGGACTTCTTAGTGCAGTTTTGATAAAATCACTGTTTAATCAGCAGTAGATTATCATAAGAGGACTACTTTGCATGTTGCCAGGTAGTCCAGCATATTCATGAGCTCTGTATAACTGCTACAAAGGGCTGGTGATAAGTCTTTGGCTTTGTGATCTTTTTTTGTTTCTATGGTAACAAATGTTACATCACATGAAAGCCTTATGTGTCTTAAATATGTTTTCAAAATTTGTGTTTGTTGCTTATGGTAACAGTGTTCTACGCACGCAGGAAAACAAAATGGCAAAGTCTAATGCGATATTCACAGCAACTGAAAACAGAGGAGTGAGAAAATTATTGTTTCTGCAAGGAAAGTCCGCAAAGGATATTCATGGTGATATGTTGCAGACATTGGGGGATCAATGCCCTTCATATTCCACAGTTAAGAACTGGGTTGCCAAATTTAAAACGGGCCACTTCAGCACCAATGATGAGGAACGTCTTGGACGACTGAGAGTGGTGGTTGTTGTTCCGGAGAGCGTCGAAGATGTGCACAACCTCATACTGGAGAATCAATGAATTTCAGCTAAAGCAATAGCAGACATCATGGGGATTTCCCGTGAACGTGTTTGTGTCATTATCCATGAACATTTGGACATGAAGAAGCTATGTGCAAAGTGGGTCCCCAAATGTTCGACAACAGATCAGAGAAGCATGCGAGTGAAAACGTCGCCGTCCATTTGTCAGTGTTTCCGGACCGATAAGAACTTCCTCGATCGACTGGTCACTATGGATGAGACCTGGATTTATTTGTATGACCCTGAAAACAAGGAGCAGTCAATAGAGTGGATGCACAGTGGTTCTCCTCGTCCAAAGAAGTTCAGGGTGCAAAAATCAGCCACCAAGGGGATGATGTCTGTGTTCTGGGATAAGGAGGGCGTGCTGCTAGTGGACTAACGTCAAAAGGGTTCTACCATCAATGCAAGGTATTACATTGAACTTTTGGACCATTTGAAGGCAGTTATGAAGGCCAAAAGGCACGGCAAGCTGTCCAAATGAATCTTGTTCCTACAAGACAATGCCTCCGGTCACACTGCACAAGCGACCACAGCAAAACTGGCAGAGCTGGGCTTCCAGCTGGTTGACCACCCAGCTTACTCACCAGATCTAGCTCCCTCCGACTATCATCTGTTTCCAAACCTGAAGAAACACCTCAAGGGTACCAAATTTCATACCATTTCTGATGCCATGGCTGCTACGGATGCCTGGTTTGAGACACAATCAAAATCGTTCTTTTTGCTAGGCTTACAGAACTTGGAATACCGATGTAAGAAGTGTGTTGACATCAGTGGAGAGTATGTGGAATAAATGTAAAGTTTTGTACCGACCCCATATCAGCGGCCGAGCCGCTCGGATCCGGAACCGCGGTGGCTCGAGGGGTCTCCGGAGCGGGGAGGAGGGTCATGCGGACACTCGGAGTTCAAAAGGGGGAAGATATGTACAGGGAACTTAGAAGTGTGTGACGCCACCCACGGTGCGTGGTAAAATGGAGTATCACTGCTGCTGTTGGGAGCGCTCGGTGGCGGTGGTATGGCAGCAAGGTGTTTAACACCTCCGTGGGTAGGGGTTTTTTTGCCCCGAGGCCCGGTGGTGGTAGCAAAGGGGTGCCGTTGGGGAAGGAACAGGTTTCTGCGTACTCTCTCAGTCCAAGAATACTGACACCGACAGCTTGTAAACCAGAATTCTGAGCATCGCTGCAGAAAGGAGGGAGCATGCTTGGATCCGTGCCCTTGGTGTTGCTTATTAGCCTTTGACCTTTTCTGTGGCACCTTCTTCACTATTTGCACCCTGTAGTGTGGAACTAGTCGCGTCCCGCTCACTCGTATGGCTAACGGAGTAAGCTTGCTCTCAGGGTTCACACTTGGGATTTTCTGGACTGCGTTTTGGGAAAAGTCCTATCCCCTCATTGCGCTAGCACCCCGATTTTGGAGCAGGTGAGGGATGAATCTTGAAAACTTCACCCCTGTTGGGTAAATTACCAGGACACTTGAAGCTACTTCCCGGCCTAGGGTCCACGTACCCTGTCGTGCCCTGGCCCCTGCCCGGAGATGTCTCAAGGCCGCCGGCTGCCCTCCTCGGCAGATCCGTGTCCCTTGACACGATCCCCTACGACTGGGGTTCCAGCTCTTACCAGGCCCAGACCAACGTCTGCCACCTAGTAGTCTCAAGGAGCCCTGCTCCCAAAACGGTGACCTCTCGCTTCGAGAGTCACCACTCCACACTCCTCTCCTCCTTACTTCACTTTCTCTCTCCTTCTGCTCCTCACACTTCTCACTCTCCCCTACCAAGCCCCCAAGTGGGCGTCCCTATTCCCTTCAGGCCCTCCAATGGTGTGTCTGGTGGGTGTGGTGCAAAGTGTTCCTAGGGTTTTGAGTGGCTCTGCTCTTAGCAATACCAACGGACAGGGATCCGTAACCAAGGAGGATGTGGATACTGTGCAGAAGGGCAGGTTGCACAATACCCTGGGACGACCTGATAGGCCAGGGCATCACAGTTTCATCATCCTATCTCATTTCTTTCTGGGTAAAGCAAAAGCTATAGCAGCCCTTCGTAGATCTGGAGCAGAGAAAACATTGTTTTATCAAAATGACAGCAAACAGCTCAGTAAGTGACACATCGCTGGAATCAGGGTCTCTTTCTCTATATTATGCTGCTCTCAGAAGGGGTAGCAAAAGCCTTGTGACAGATTCCCTTTAATTTTGTCATATATCATCTACTTAATTTAATATGCGCAAGGTGTGCGGTAAGGGATGAGGAAGTAGACGTGCTGCTGATGGTGCTTGCAGAAGCCGTAGGGCAGTTGAAACTGTGCCTTCTATCAAAGCACAAGAAACACACTCATCCCCGAAACCTATCGTAAATAATTCCCTATGCACAAGTCACTTCTAGTTTTTGACAGCCCTAGTGTACCGCCCCAGCGCCAGCAGCCGGGCTGCTGCTCGGATCCAGATCCGTAGTGGCTCGAGGGATCTCTGGACCCAGGAGGGTGCGCGGACACCCGAAATAAAAGGGGGGTATTTAAGAGGGGTTTTGTCGTTAGAGTTTGTGATGCCACCCACGGTGTGTGGTAAGATGTAATACCACCGCTGCTGTGGAGAGCGCCCGGTGGTGATGGTATGGCAGCTAGGTGTTTAACCCCTCCGTGGGTAGGGGGAGAGTGCCCCGGGGCTTGGTGGTGGTGAAAGGGAAGCTCCGTTGGGGAGGAAAGGGTCACTGCGTACTCACTCAGTCCAATAATGCTGACACCGACAACTTGTAAACCAGAATTCTTAGCACCGCTGTAGCAGGGAGGGAGCACGCTGGGATCCCGTGCCCGATGGTTTGCTTGTTAGCCTGTGACCTTTTCCTTGGCACTTTCTGTACTGGTTGGCCCCTGTAGTGTACAACTAGTTGGGTCCCACTCACCCGTATGGCTAACGGAGTGAGCACAATATCCTGTTACGACCTGACTGTCACGAGGCCAGGGCGTCACATTCCCCCTTGGTTAAACGTAGCTCGTCCCCGAACTACAGGACACCAGAGGGGAGTTTTTTAACTGTAGAAAAAAAGTCGGAAAACAGGTTTACATTTTTAATTTTCAATTTTCATCCCTCACAGGGGTGGCACTTTTCTTAAACGTTACTTAACTTTAAAGAGTTCATCGCCCAACGGTGGGACGCTATCGGTTTTTGTGGTAACGGAGGCTCAACCTGCTCCATTGCAGCCCCTTCCTGCGACAGTCCAGATCCCATTAACCCGCCACCCAAACAACCTGACCCCCTGGAAACCTATCCGCGGGTCCGTTACCAGGTTAAGGTCCCGGACGTGGTTCTAGACGACTCTGGTTAGCACAGGAGGTGCAACTATATACAATACACAAGTTTGTGTTGGTCACACCAGTCCTATGACCATGGTCCATATCCACTTAAAGATATAAAAACAACGGAGTCCATGTACCGGGTGTACACTCTGTAAAGGAATCTGGTTGTTAATCAGGTAACTTCTTCGTTCATTTGTAATTGGTTACTCAAGCATTCATTTGCTATAATCTCTAAATGAAAAACAACAAACTATGGAAAATAATAACCGAAAACACCGATACCTAACAGTTCTATGGCATCGCAAAACTAATGATATTATAACTTTTTTTTTCAACACTCTTCTCTGTACCTCCGTGGAGGTTGACCAAAGTTAGAATGGGTTGCTCTCCTTAATGCTGGACCCTCATCCCCGTCTGATGACATGGCTACATTCCCTGCAGGCTCCTTGCCCTCAGTGCTGGGTGTAACTGGTAAGACCCTACGTGTGCGTTGAAAGGGGACAGTCGCTACTCTAGGTGCTGGAGTGGGTGCAGTGTCAATAAGCCTTTCCTGTTCTGGTTCTTCCACAGGTTGTGGGAATGTTAACACAGGGACTATTACTGCTCCATTCTGCATAGGCCAATTTTCCGGAAAATCACATAGAATAGTGTGAATCACTCTCTTCCTTCCTTCTACCACTTGAGGCTGGGGCTGAGGTTCTTCCATCTTCCTTAAGGGTTCTGGGCACCTTTTCAAATTATCCCGAGATACCGTAACCATGGTTCTCCAGTGATCCTTGCTGATCAAGCAGGTCTTTTGATTGTCGAAGTTGGACGGCTGTATTATATACGGCTCCTTCTCCCACTGGTTATCCAACTTGTGTTGCTTCCTCTTTCTCTTTAACATGATTTCACCAGGGGCAAAGGGAGCTGCTTTCGCTTGTTTGTTAAAGTTCCTTTCTTGCCGTTCCCGGGTTTGATTCAAACTTTCCTCAACGCACTTCTGAATCTGCTTGTACTGAGCTTGGCGACAAGAGTCCCAATCTTCTCCGGGTGCGCAGGCTTCAGGCAATTCAACCTCCATCTCTAAGTCCACTGGGAGTCTTCCAGGTCGAACTCTCATCAGGTAGGCTGGGGTACACTTGGTGGATCCCACTGAATGTTGTTGTAGATGTCTACCAGGTCTGGCAGTTTTTCAGGCCACTGGTTCCGCTCTGCCAGGGGAAGGGTTTTCAGCATATTGATCACCAGATGGTTCATCTTCTCGCACAGTTGTTTCGTCGCTTCCTCTATCCAAGTCATGGTCTCGGGAACAGCACGTTCCGGTGACCAGCTCTGCTCCGCCATCTTGCCTCTGCATTGTCCAGGAACGTTATGGCAGAGTCCTGGCGTCCCTGCTCCACTTCCGCTGTTGTTACATTCCGGCATGCCCCCTCGGTTTTCACTCAGCAGTTTTTCGCACGCTGTGGCCCTCTGGGAACTTCTGGTTCTGGCCCCACAAGCAAGACGAAGAGCGGGGCTTAGACTTTGCGCACTTTCTCGGGGGAAGATGGCGTTTTGGCGTGAAAATATGGCGGAAAATGGCGTAATCAGCGGGAAGAGGAATTTTGACTTGCGGTTTTTGGCTTCAAGGCACATGTCACCCAGGTAAGCGGGTCCTGCTCGAATCCTGTTCGTCAGGCCAGACGTTTTGAGGTGTACCGCCCCAGCGCCAGCAGCCGGGTTGGCGGGTCTCTGCTCGGATCGGGATCCGCAGTGGCTCGAGGGATCTCCGGACCCGGGACGGGCCGCACGGACACTTGAAATAAAAGGGGGATATTTACGAGCGGTTTTGTCGTTAGAGTTCTTGACGCCACCCACGGTGTGTGGTAAGGTGTAATACCACCGCTGCTGTGGAGAGCGCCTGGTGGCGATGGTATGGCAGCTAGATGTTTAACCCCTCCGTGGGTAGGGGGAGAGTGCCCCGTGGATTGGTGGTGGTGAGAGGGGATCTCTGTTGGGAAGGAAAGGGTAACTGCGTACTCACGCAGTCCAATAACGCTGACACCGACAACTTGTAAAGCAGTATTCTTAGCACCGCTGTAGCAGGGAGGGAGCACGCTGGGATCCCGTGCCCGATGGTGTTGCTTGTTAGCCTGTGACCTTTTCCTTGGCACTTTCTTTACTGGTTGGCCCCTGTAGTGTAAAACTAGTCGGGTCCCGCTTACCTGTATGGCTAACGGAGTGAGCTTGCTCTCAGGGTTCACGCTTGGGATTTTCTGGACTGTATATTGGGAAAGTCCTATGGCCCTCGTTGCGCTAGTACCCCGATTTTGGAGCGGGTGGAGGACGAATCATGAAGTCTTCGCCCTCGTCGGGTAAATTACCAGGACGCTTGAAGCTACTTCCCGGCCTAGAGTCCACGTACCCCGCCGTACCCTGGCCCCTGCCCGGAGATGGCTCAAGGTCGCCGGCTGCCCTGCTCGGCAGTTCCGTGACCCTTGACACGATCCCCTGCGACCGGGGTTCCAGCTCCTACTAGGCCCAGACCAACGTCTGCCACCTAGTAACTGAGGAGCCCAGCTCCTAACCTCCTCCAACTACTTGTGACCTCTCCTCTCGAGAGTCACCACTCGACTGACTACTCCTGACACTCTTGACCCTCCCTAACCAATCCCCCAAGTAGGTGGCCCTATTCCCTTCAGGCTACCAATTGGTGTGTCTGATGGGTGTGGTGCAGAGTGTTTCTAGTGTGACGCCCTGGGCAAGCCAGGGGTCACAGGTCACAACACCACCACACCCTACACCCCAGATAGGTACATCAAAGCTAATCAAAATCCTTGTTGCCTTCCTCCAGGGGCTGATGTCCACACCAGGGGGTGGGCCAGGCGGTTGGCTCCGCCCACCGAGAAGTCCACAGCCCTGGAGGCGGGAAAAACCAGGCAGATAGAGTTAAGCTAAGGAAGTGAAAGGAAGTGGTAGAGGAGCAAGTGAGAGGAGTAAAGTGGAAGAGACAGTGACAGTTGAGAAAGCCTGAAGCTGGTCCGGGTGTGTGCCCCGGACTGAGACAGCAAGGTCAGCAGACGGCGGTGACTGTCTGCAGGAGAGGCTGCTTGGAGGTTGCCGGAAGGACCGTGGACGGGTGGTGGCCCGGCGGTACCGGAGCGGTATACGAAGAGCAGTCAGCACCATTGGCAGGGGTCTTTCGGATCCCGGCAAGGCTAGGAGTCGCCATGAATTTGCCAAATCCGTCAGTGAAGGGGACCTCTGGGTCTCCCAACAACCAAGTCCCGATTGAAGGCAACAGTCCGACCATTAGAGAGAGACACCGCCACCGCCAGGGCACCAGTTTCTCAGGGCCACCGCCTGCGGGCAAAGTAGGGCTCCTCCGGCCCATAACCAAGTCGGGGAGCGGGTTACCGGTGGGAACCCATCGCTACCATCATCATCTTAGGTGCAGGAAAAGGGACCGTCACCGTCAACTACTGGGGAAAAGCAACTGCAGCTGTCCGTGGGAACCGTCTTTCCAGCCGTGTGTTTTACCGAGAACTGTGTCCCCGTCTCAGGCCGAGTGAGTACCACAGTGCCGTGAGGCACAGCGCTGCCCCCGCGTCCCTGCACCCCACCAAGCCCTGCACCGGCCCTGCCATCCAGCATCCCCCACCTCATCACTGGACCCCGGGACAACCACCCCCTACCCACGGAGGGGAGAACTAACAACTTTGCTGCTCCCTGCCACCGCTCCCGGGATCCCCATACAAAGCAGCGGTGGTGTCCATACTATCACCACAACCGTGGGTGGCATCACGGACAATAAACTATCCCAATAACCAAACCCCTTTCACTCACGGGCGAGGAGCGCCGCTCGAGTTCCCGGGATCCGGCCCATCGCTCGAGCCACCGAGCAGCAGCAGGCCGCAGCAGCAGCGGCAGCCGAACCCGAGCAGTGGGAGAGCGCGGCGTCCCCTCCTCCGCCCGCGACAACTTGGCGTCACGAACAGGATCTTACCGCTCTGCCGTTGGGTAGAGGTGCGCCTTGTTACCGCCGGAGGTCTCCGGCCGGAAAATTTCAGAAGCCGCCATCTTTGGCGCGAGAAGTTCCCGCTCGAGCGTCTTCTCGAGTAGCGGAGGCGCGAAGGCCAAGACCCCGCCCCGATAGAGGAGGGGCCGGAAAGAGGCTAAGGGGGCCGGAAACAAGATGTCTGCGCCCGACGGAGCCGCTGGAGGAGCGGTGGTCGTAGCCGCAGTGGCACCCGTGGATGGGAATGGGCCTGCCCAGGTCCCGGCCGTGCTGGCAGGAGGTGCCGCGGCCCCCGCTCTCGCTCAGGTGATGCCGTTCTCCTTGCCCTATGCGCCCGGAGCTACCTGGCTACCGCAGTATGACGGGAAACCTGATGCTTTACAGGTCTTCCGGAAAAAGCTTAATCCGTTGCTAGAACTGTACCCCTTGACTGATAAGCAAAGTGCAGCGGTAGTGCTAGGCCAGCTAACCGGCGCGGCTGAGCAGGAGGCGGAGACCTGGGCCGAGGGGGACCGGTTCTCTGTAGCCACCATCTTTGAGAAGCTACAGACTGCCTTTGAGACCCGTACCGAAGCTGAGCTGAGGATGCAGTTTTACCAGTGCTGGCAACGGTCTGTGGATAGCATTCGGGACTATGCTTTACGTCTGCAAACCGCCCTCCGCACACTAAAGCGGGTGGACACTATCAATGAGGCGGACAGCAACAAGATGTTAGTAGAGCAATTTGTGCAGGGGATGAGGTCCCCTGAGGATCACAAACAACTCCGGCTGTGGGCCCTGGAACACCCTGATGTGGACTTTGCTGTGTTAAAGGAACGGGCCATTAAAGCTCTGCAACCCCCAGCTTCAGAAATCTTGGAGCCAGCCACGTGGCCCATTGAGACGGCCCCCGTCGTGGTGGCCCCTGCCCTACCAACCTCTCCAATACCTACAGCCCCAAGCAGCACGATGGAAGAACTGGCAGCCCAGGTCCGCCGCATGGACGGAGACCTCGCCAAGATCCTCGCTGCACTCCAACCTTTGACCAGATCCCAGCCTCCAGCAAAGATACAGCTTGCCGACAGCCCTGAGTATGTTCCCTGGATGCAGCGGAGAAGTGCTAACAACTCGCGGAGCAGACCTCCAACCTGCTACAAGTGCAATAAGCCTAGTCATTACTTCCGACAGTGCCCGTTAAACGAGCAACCCCTGGGGCCACGGGCCAATCCTCAGGAGTAGAACCCCGTGGCCCCCCAGACTGGCGGGACCGGTATATCGGGGCCCGGCCCATCATCCCCGTGGCTGTGGACGGCATACCGGTGATGGCTCTCTTGGACACTGGATCACAGGTAACCACCATACCATACACATTGTACCAGCGGTATTGGGGGACAGATGAGCTGGCACCCCCAGATACTAGTATAACACTGATTGCTGCTAATGGACTCCCATTGACCCAAGTGGGGTATAAACAAGGGGCTATGACAGTGGGGCGAGCTGAACTGCAACACCAGGGTATGATTGTGATCATGAATGAGCCCAGTGATCATAACCCGAAGATAGTGCTAGGAACCAATGTGATGGAGCACTGTATGGGTGATGTGTGGGCCCTACTGCAGCAGCTGGCCGCCACGGCAGCGGGGAGCCGACAGAGAGCTGTGCAGCGTGAGATCCGAGCCTTGATGTACCGCCAGCATGTAAACTCAACAGGAGGAGAGATTGGTGGAGTGAGAGTGATGGATGTTGCTCCGTTGATTGTGCCCCCTAGGAGTGAGATGATGATTTGGTGTAGGGCAGCAGTAGGGCCTCAGGGGCGTGACTACCCTGCCATGATGGAGCCCATGCCCTCCGAGCACTGGCCCACTGTAATGGCCGCCCGAGGGGTGGTAGACGTAAAGAAGGGGAGAGTGCCCGTGAGGGTACTGAACTGTGGGGAGGAAGAAGTCAGGCCTCCCCGGTATGCCACCCTTGCCAAACTGCTTACCCTGGATCCCCACACCATCCACGAGGCAATTCCCCCAGCTTCCCCACCTACTACCAGTACTCCCCTGCTCCAAGGGGAGGTGAATGAGTGGCACCAACAGTTACACGTGGGCACTGACGATACCCCTACCCATCACAAAGCAGGGGTATACAGGGTGGTGCGGGAGTATGAGCAAGTTTTCAGCAAACATCCACTAGACTTTGGGCAGATCAAAGGGGTCCAACACCACATCCCCACCGGTGAGCACCCCCCTATCAAAGCGAGGTACAGGCCTATCCCCCCTGCGCATTACCAGTGTGCAAAAGATATGTTGAGGAACATGAAAGAGGCAGGGGTTATTCGGGACAGCTGTAGTCCCTGGGCCGCTCCGTTGGTACTGGTCAAGAAGAAGGATGGCACCATGCGGATGTGTGTGGAATACCAGAAGATTAATCAGATCACGCATAAAGATGCCTACCCACTGCCTCGTATTGAAGAGTCTTTGGCTGCCCTAAGAACCGCAAATTACTTCTCTACCCTTGACCTCACCAGTGGGTACTGGCAAGTGGCAGTGGCCCCGGAGGACCGGGAGAAAACCGCCTTCACCACCCCGATGGGGCTCTGTGAATTCAATAGTATGCCGTTTGGGCTGTGCAATGCCCCTGGAACCTTCCAAAGGCTGATGGAGTGCTGTCTGGGACATCTAAACTTCGAGACCGTCCTGTTATACCTGGATGATGTAATCGTGTACTCTCAGACGTATGAAGCCCATCTGGAGCACCTAGCCGAGGTGTTCGCGTCCCTTGCCAAATACGGGATGAAGTTGAAGCCCTCTAAGTGTCACCTGTTGAAACCCAGAGTGCAGTACCTGGGGCATGTGGTGAGTGCAGAAGGTGTCGCCCCCGACCCTGAGAAGATCACTGCCATCCAGGATTGGCCAAGACCAACCACCGTGAGAGAAGTAAGGCAGTGTTTGGGTCTGGTGGGGTACTACCGATGCTTCATCAAGGGGTACACGAAGATGGCTGCCCCCATGCAAGACCTCCTCGTGGGACAGACCAAAGGTGGTAGACCCATTGGAGCCCCACTGGTGTGGGAGGACAGGCATGAGGAATCCTTCCGCCAGCTGAAAGCGGCCTTGACTGGAGAAGAGGTCCTAGCGTACCCTGACTACGGCTGCCCATTCATCCTCTACACAGACGCCAGCAATGTGGGTTTGGGGGCGGTCCTGTCCCAGGTCCAGGACGGAAAGGAGAAAGTGATTGCCTATGCTAGCCGAAAACTCCGGCCGACTGAAAGGAACCCTGAGAACTACAGCTCCTTCAAGCTCGAGCTCCTGGCACTTGGGTGGGCTATCACCGAGAGGTTCCGCCACTACTTGGCCGCAGCAAAATTCACCGCTTTCACGGATAACAATCCGTTGACTCATCTGGACACTGCCAAATTGCGCGCGTTGGAGCAGCGGTGGGTGGCCAGACTAGCCAACTATGACTTCACAATCAAATACAGGGCCGGTCGTGTCAACATTAATGCTGATGCACTCTCTCGGATGCCCCACTTGTCAGAAGGAGGGTGCGAGGATGACGACCTCAAAGAGATTGAGTTGCCTGCATTTCACCAGCCACCAACTGAGAAGATACATGTCCACCAACAACGGGTGAACCTGGATCCGCTGCCCAGTCAGGAGTGGCAGGAAGCTCAAAATCAGGCGCCCGCTGTCCGCCTAGTCAAGACCCTGGTGGAGCAAGGCGCTGCTGGGATGGACCCTGCCGCTCCAGCTGAAGCCCAACGCTTGTGGAAGGAACGGACCCGGCTGTACCTACATCAAGGGAAGTTGTACCGTGAGCTGATCAGCCCGAAGACTCATGAGAAAATCCGCCAGTTGGTTATTCCCCAAGCTGATGTACCCACTGTTCTGCAGGCGTACCATGATGGTGCCGGACACTTCGGATGGAAGAAGCTGGAGATGCTGTTGAGGGAGCGGTTCTATTGGAGTGGGATGCGGGAGTCTGTGGAGGCCTGGTGTCGAGAGTGCGGTCCTTGTACGCTGAGGAGGAAGGACGAAGCTAGCCAGAAGGCGCCCCTACGCCCGATCATTACACATCAACCGCTGGAGCTGGTCGCCTTAGACCATGTAAAGCTCACCCCCAGCCGAAGTGGGTACACTTACGCTCTGACCATAGTAGATCATTACTCCCGGTTCATGGTGTTTGTCCCGGTCAAAGACTTAACCGGACGTACCGCCGCTAGAGCGTTCCAAGCTTACTTCTGTCGACCCCATGGATACCCTGAGAAGGTGCTTACTGACCAAGGCCCAGCCTTTGAAGCAGAAGTGTTCCATGAGTTCTGTCAGCTGTACGGCTGCAAGAAGATCCGGACCACGCCTTACCATG
This sequence comes from Anomaloglossus baeobatrachus, assembly GCF_048569485.1. Lineage (NCBI taxonomy): Eukaryota > Metazoa > Chordata > Amphibia > Anura > Aromobatidae > Anomaloglossus > Anomaloglossus baeobatrachus. Next base: position 182,203,192 of record NC_134355.1, on the reverse strand, counting down.
CCCAGACCAACGGGATGTGTGAGAAGATGAACCATTTGGTCCTTGGCCTCCTCAAGACGTTGCCGCTGGAAGAGCGGAACCTGTGGCCGGAGAAGCTGCCCGACTTGGTCGATATGTACAACAATATCCCGTCTAGCTCAACGAAGTGCACCCCAGCATATTTGATGAGGGCTCGGCCCGGCCGACTGCCGGTGGACCTGGAAATGGGACTGGAAGCCCCAGAGACACTCCCCTCGACGGCTGAATGGAACACCCGGCGGAGGGTGCAGTACCGACAGATTCAGGAGTATGTGGAGAAGAATTTAAGTCGGAGTCGAGAACAACAGGAGCGGCGCTTCAATCAGAAGGCGTCTGCAGCCCCTTTCCAGCCTGGAGATGTGGTGTTAAAGCGGAAGAGGAAGACCCACAAGCTGGATGATCAATGGGAGCAAACCCCATACGTCATACAGCCCACAGGATGGGAAGATGGGAAGGCCTACCAGATCAGTCGTGACCAAGGGGGCACTTTGGCCACGGTTTCTCGGGACCATCTGAAGAGGTGCCCACCAGCATTGAGGGCGACGCCTGAAGTACCAGTTCCTCCACCAGCAGAGAAGGCAAAAGAGGTGATCCACACTGTGATGGGTGACTTCCCAGCAGATTGGCCTACACAGAACGGCGCGGTGATTCTTCCAGTGATACTGTTCCCACAACCTGTGGATGAAGAAGTGATGGAGGCGGTGAACCGTGAGCCACAACCCGTGCCAGTGCCCAGGGATGAACCTGCGCCCAGCTCCCCTATGCCTCCGCCTGCCCCACACGATAGCAGGGAGGAGGAACTGATTGTTCCCTCTGCCCCACTGCCTAGCCCCACTGACACCGGACCCCGGAGGTCCACCCGTCCCAACCTAGGTAGGCCCCCACTTAGGTACAGGGAAACCGTTCTTTAAAAAGGGGGGGGGAAGAAAGTATCGTATTTTTCGGACCATAAGACGCACTTTTTTCCCCCCAAATGTTGGGGGAAAGTTGGGGGTGCGTCTTATGGTCTGACTATAGGGCTGCGGCTGGGAATGAGGGTGCTGCGGGTCATCGGGGGCACGAGCAGGCAGCAGCAGCGCCTGCTCGTGACCACGTGGGCCCGCTCATTACATATGCACGCCCATCCTCCCGCCCATCTCTCAGCGCTGAAGCCGGCACTGACAGGTGGGCGGAAGGATGAGCGGGGACGCGCGCATAGTAAAGAGCCGGCATGATCACCCCTGGCAATTACAGCCAGGAGTGATCATGTGCGGCTGTATTCACTGCTCTCCGCGCGTCATTACCAGCGCGGGGTGCAGTGAATCAGTGCACTCACCCGTCCCCGTGTGTGGAGCCGCCCCCCCTGCTGCATGCGATGACTTCCTGTCTGTGCCGGTCAGCTGATCCGTGCCGGTCAGCTGATCTGTGCTGAGCTGGTCAGCTGATCGGCACAGACAGGAAGACATCGCGATGTTGCAGGGGAACGGCTCCACACACACAGATCAGCGTGCCAGAGAGGAAGATGTGATCGGTGCTGCAGGGAGTGAGGAAAAGGTGAGTATAAACGTTTATTTTTTTCTCTGTGCTATAGGATACAGGCCATATACCAGGATGGTATATGAGCACGATGGGAGTATATGAGCAGGCAGGATGGGGGGGCATGTAAACAGGCTGGATGGGGGGGCATGTAAACAGGCTGGATGGGGGGGCATGTAAACAGGCTGGATGGGGGGGCATGTAAACAGGCTGGATGGGGGGGCATGTGAACAGGCTGGATGGGGGGGGCATGTGAACAGGCTGGATGGGGGGGGGGCATGTGAACAGGCTGGATGGGGGGGGCATGTGAACAGGCTGGATGGGGGGGGGCATGTGAACAGGCTGGATGGGGGGGGGGCATGTGAACAGGCTGGATGGGGGGGGCATGTGAACAGGCTGGATGGGGGGGGGGGCATGTGAACAGGCTGGATGGGGGGGGGGGCATGTGAACAGGCTGGATGGGGGGGGCATGTGAACTGGATGGGGGGGGGGCATGTGAACAGGCTGGATGGGGGGGGCATGTGAACAGGCTGGATGGGGGGGGCATGTGAACAGGCTGGATGGGGGGGCATGTGAACAGGCTGGATGGGGGGGCATGTGAACAGGCTGGATGGGGGGGCATGTGAACAGGCTGGATGGGGGGGCATGTGAACAGGCTGGATGGGGGGGGCATGTGAACAGGCTGGATGGGGGGGGCATGTGAACAGGCTGGATGGGAGGGGCATGTGAACAGGCTGGATGGGGGGGGGCATGTGAACAGGCTGGATGGGGGGGGCATGTGAACAGGCTGGATGGGGGTTTATAGCAGGATCATATACAAGGCAGGAGGATCATTACCAGGATGGGGTACCTTAGTAGAGAATTTGGGGACATTACCCCCATAACAGTGTCAGCAGCAGATCCTCGCCCTATAACAGTGTGTCATGACCACATTTTTTGCTTAAAGTTTTATTTTCCCATTTTCCTCCTCTAAAACCAGGGTGCGTCTTATAGTCCGGTGCGTCTTATAGTCCGAAAAATACGGTATGTGTGTTTAAAAGTTGAAAGTTTTTGAAGAAAATGAAAATTGATTACCGAACAGTAACCTGATTACCGTGATTGAAACCGGCCGTTGCCGGCACCGTTGTCCCCGTGGGGACCCTTCAAAAAGTTGCATAGGGAACTCTCTATGCACAAGCCCGTGAACTTGCAGGGCAACCACAAACATTAATGGCTTGTAAATAAAATGTGTTGTTGCAGCTTACCGTTACCGCCTCAGGAGAGGCAGGTTGGAGGGAGGGCCCGCAGTGGAGCAGGCTGGGGCCCAGCCACCACAGGAACCGGTGGCTACCCTCTGGAGGGGAAGGACAGATCCCGCTCGGGTAACTGGTTCAGGACTGGGGTCAAGGGGTGCTGCCTGGGTTTTAGGGGCAGCATCAGGGCCAGGTTACTTGGGTGGGAGAGAGCGGCAGCCGAAACAGTTTAAAATGTTAGTAACGTTTAAGCAATGAACCTCCCGATGTGGGATGAAGTTATTTTATTTGTATGTCATGTTTTATATCTTTTCAGAAAATAAAACCGGTGTTGGATGGGCAGCCCGCGGACGGTCTGCATTTTGCTAAGGGGGAATGTGACGCCCTGGGCAAGCCAGGGTCACAGGTCACAACACCACCACACCCTACACCCCAGATAGGTACATCAAAGCTAATCAAAATCTTTGTTGCCTTCCTCCAGGGGCTGATGTCCACACCAGGGGGTGGGCCAGGTGGTTGGCTCCACCCACCGAGAAGTTCAAAGCCCTGGAGGCGGGAAAAACCAGGCAGATAGAGTTAAGCTAAGGAAGTGAAAGGAAGTGGTAGAGGAGCAAGTGAGAGGAGTAAAGTGGAAGAGACAGTGACAGTTGAGAAAGCCTGAAGCTGGTCCGGGTGTGTGCCCCGGACTGAGACAGCAAGGTCAGCAGACGGCGGTGACTGTCTGCAGAAGAGGCTGCTTGGAGGTTGCCGGAAGGACCGTGGACGGGTGGTGGCCCGGCGGTACCGGAGCGGTATACGAAGAGCAGTCAGCACCATTGGCAGGGGCCTTTCGGATCCCGGCAAGGCTAGGAGTCGCCGTGAATTTGCCAAATCCGTCAGTGAAGGGGACCTCTGGGTCTCCCAACAACCAAGTCCCGATTGAAGGCAACAGTCCGACCATTAGAGAGAGACACCGCCACCGCCAGGGCACCAGTTTCTCAGGGCCAGCGCCTGCGGGCAAAGTAGGGCTCCTCCGGCCCATAACCAAGTCGGGGAGCGGGTTACCGGTGGGAACCCATTGCTACCATCATCATCTTAGGTGCAGGAAAAGGGACCGTCACCGTCAACTACTGGGGAAAAGCAACTGCAGCCGTCCGTGGGAACCGTCTTTCCAGCCGTGTGTTTTACCGAGAACTGTGTCCCCGTCTCAGGCTGAGTGAGTACCACAGTGCCGTGAGGCACAGTGCTGCCCCCGCGTCCCTGCACCCCACCAAGCCCTGCAGCGGCCCTGCCATCCAGCATCCCCCACCTCATCACTGGGCCCCGGGACAACCACCCCCTACCCACGGAGGGGAGAACTAACAACTTTGCTGCTCCCTGCCACCGCTCCCGGGGATCCCCATACAGAGCAGCGGTGGTGTCCATACTATCACCACAACCGTGGGTGGCGTCACGGACAATATACTATCCCAATAACCAAACCCCTTTCACTCACGGGCGAGGAGCGCCGCTCGAGTCCCCGGGATCCGGCCCATCGCTCGAGCCACCGAGCAGCAGCAGGCCGCAGCAGCAGCGGCAGCCGGACCCGAGCAGTGGGAGAGCGCGGCGTCCCCTCCTCCGCCCGCGACACTAGGATTTCGATTGGCTTGTTCTTAGCAACACCAAAGGCCAGGGACCCGTTACCAAGGAGGAGATGGACACCATGCAGAAGGTCAGATTGCACAATGTCCTGTGACAACCTGATAGGCCTGGGCGTCACATTAGCATATAGTTCAGTGATGGCTAACCTATGACATGCGTGTGAGAGGTGATACGCCAAGACGTTTTTGCTGACACGCGGCTCTGACTTCACTGTGTTCACTAATGGAATTAAGATGGCCCAGTACGTTCCACGCTTTAACGTAGAGGAGAGCTGAGATGGTCAGAGAGGAGAGCTGAGACAGTCAGGGAGAGGAGAGCTAAGATGGTCAGGGGAAGGAGAGGATAGAACAGGAGAGCTAAGTTAGGGACAAGAGGGGAGAGCTGAGATCGTCAGTGAATATAGAGATGGTCAGGGAGAGGAGAGGCGTGCTGAGACAGGAAAGGAGAGGAGAACTGAGACGGTCAGTGAGAAGAGAGAAGAGCTGAAACAGTCAGGGAGAGGAAAGCTAAGATGGTCAGGGGAAGGAGAGGATAGAACAGGAGAACTAAGTCAGGGATAAGAGAGGAGAGCTGACATCGTCAGGGAAAATAGAGAAATAGAGATGGTCAGGGAGAGGAGAGCTGAGACGGTCAGTGAGAGGAGAGAACAGTTGAAACAGTCAGGGAGAGGAGAGACCATCAGGGAGAGAAGAGGAGAGCTGAGATGGTCAGACAAAGGAGAGCTGAAACAGTCAGGGAGAGGAGAGCTGGGACTATAAGGGAGAGAATATAAGAGCTGAATGAAGGAAGACTGAGACAGTCAGGGAGAGGAGAGCTGAGACGGTCAGGGAGCAGAGATCTGAGATGGTCAGGGAGAGGAGAGATGAGATTGTCAGGGAGAGGAGAACTGAGATGGTCAAGAGACAAGAGAGCTGAGATGGAAAGGGAAAGGAAAAGAGAGCTGAGATGATAGAGGAGAGGAGAGCTAAGACGATTAGGGAAAGTAGAGGAGATCTGAGATGGTCAGAGAGAGGAGAGGAGAGCTGAGATGGTCAAGAAGAGGAGAGGAGAGCTGAGACAGTCCGGGAGAGGAGAGCTGAGACAGACAGTCAGGGAGAGGAGAGGAAAACTTTGACAGTCAAGGAGAGGGGAGCTGAGATAATCAGGAAAAATAGAGGAAAACTGAAACGACCAGATAGATTAGAGGAGAGTTGAGACAGTAAGGGAGAGGAGAGAAGAGCTGAGATGGTCCAGGAGAGGAGAGTTGAGGGGGTCAGGAAGAGGAGATCTGAGATGGTCAGATAGAGGAGAGGAGAGCTGAGACAGTAAGGGAGAGGAGAGCTGAGATGGTCAAGGAGAGGTGATAGGATCAGGGAGAAGAGAGCTGAGATGGTTGGGAGAGGAGAGCGGAGATGGTCAGGGAAAGAAGAGGAGACCTAAGATGGTCAAGGAGAGGAGAGCTCAGATGGTCAGGAAGAGAAGAGGTGAGATGATCAGCATTTCTCTCCTCTCCTTGACCATTTTAGCTGTCTTCTCCCTAACCATCTCAGTTGTCCTCTCCCTGACCATCTAAAGTCTCTTCTCCTCTACCTGACCGTCTCAGCTCTCTTCTCCCTGACCTTCTCGGCTCTCCTCTCCTTGACCATCTCAGCTCTCCTTTCCCACACACATATGTGTTCCAGTCAGTCTTTTTTCTGAGTAGCATGCAGTTTCTTCTGACTGAGAACCAAGAACTCCACCCTATTACCAGACTTTATTCATGATCCTATATAGCCAGGAGCCTGTCTGCCCATACCTGCAGATTTTTAATAGCACATGGAGGCACTAAGGTTAGGTTCTCGAAAAATTAGAGATTACGTTGTCGTTGGTTTTCGGGCTCATTTGCATTAATCAATACATTTGCTAAATATGTACCACCCCTGTGTCAGCGGCCGAGCCGCTCAGATCCGGAACCGCAGTGGCTCGAGGGGTCTTTGGGCCCAAGACAGGGGTTGCGCGCACACTCGAAGTGAAAAGGGGGATATGTACAGGGGATTTGGAAGTTCATGACGCCAGCTACGGTGCGTGGTAAGATGGAGTACCACCGCTGCTGTTGGGGCGCCCGGTGGCGGTGATATGGCAGCAAGGTGTTTAACACCTCCGTGGGTAGGGGGTTGTGCCCCGGGGCCCAGTGACTGTAGCAAAGGGGTGCCGTTGGGAAGGAAAGGGTTTCTGCGTACTCACTCAGTCCAAGAATACTGACACCGACAGCTTGTAAACCATAATTCTGAGCACCGCTGCAACAAAGAGGGAGCACGCTTGGATCTGTGCCCTTGGTGCTGCTTGTTAGCCTGTGACCTTTTCCGTGGCACCTTCTTCACTGTTTGGACCCTGTAGTTTGGAACTAGTCGGGTCCCGTTCACCCGTATGGCTAACAGAGTGAGCTTGCTCTCAGGGTTTACGCTTGGAATTTAATGGACTGTGCTTTGGGAAAAGTCCTATCCCCTCGTTGCGCTAGTACCCTGATTTTGGAGCGGGTGAGGGATGAATCTTGAAGACTTCACCCCGTCGGGTAAATTACCAGGACGCTTGAAGCTACTTCCCTGCCTAGGGTCCGCGTACCCCGTCGTGCCCTGGCCCCTGCCCGGAGATGGCTCTTATATTATGCTCTCCTCTCCCTGTCTCAGTTCTCCTCTCCGCTATCTGACCATCTCAGATCTCTTCTACTTTCCAGGATCGTCTCAGTTTTTCTCTCCTCTTCCTGACTGTTTCAGCTCTCCTCTCCTCTCACTGACAGTCTCAGATCTCCTCTACTTTCCCTGATCGTCTCAGCTCTCTTCTCCTCTTCCTGACTGTCTCAATTTTCCTCTGCTCTCCATGACCATCTCAGCTCTCCTCTCCCTGACTCTCAACTCTCCTCTCCTTTCCATGACTGTCTTAGCTCTCCTCTTCTCTCCCTGACCATCTCAGCTCTCCTCTCTGTGACCATCTCATCTCTCCTCTCCCTGACCATTTCAGGTCTCCTCTCCCTGACCGTCTCAACTATCCTCTTCCTGATCCCTCCCAGCTCTCCTCCCCTCTCCCTGACTATTTCAGTTCTCCTCTCCCTGACCATCTTAGCTCTCCTCTCCTTTCCCTGATCATCTCAGGTCTCATCTCCTTGAACATCTCATTTCTCCTCTCCCTAACCATCTCAGCTCTCCTCTTCCTGACAATCTCAGCACTCTCTGACCATCTCAGCTCTTCTCTTCCTAACCGTTTCAGCTCTATTCTACCTGACCGTCTCAATTTTCCTCTGCTCTCCCTGACCATTTCAGCTCTTCTCTCCCTGACTTTCTCAGCTCTCCTATCCCTGACTGTCTTAGCTCTCCTCTCTCTGAGCATCTCATCTCTCCTCTTTCTGACATCTTAGCTGACCACTCCTTGACAATTTCAGCTCTCCTCTCCCTGACCATCTCAGCTCTCCTCTCTCTGACTATCTCAGCTCTCCTCTCCCTGACCGTCTCAACTATCCTCTTCCTGATCCCTCTCAGCTCTCCTCCCCTCTCCCTGACTATTTCAGCTCTCCTCTCCCTGACCATCTTAGCTCTCCTCTCCAATCCTTGATCATCTCAGGTCTCATCTCCTTGATCATCTCATTTCTCCTCTCCCTAACCATCTCAGCTCTCCTCTTCCTGACAATCTCAGCACTCTCTGACCATCTCAGCTCTCCTCTTCCTAACCGTTTCAACTCTATTCTACCTGACCACCTCAATTCTCCTCTCCTCTACTTGACCGTCTCAACTCTCTTCTCCCTGACTATCTCACCTCTCATATTCTCTCTCTTACCGTCCCATCTCTCCTCTCCCTGACTGTTTCAGCTCTCCTTTGTCTGACCATCTCAGCTCTCCTCTCTTTGACCATCTAAGTTCTCATTTTCTCTTCCTGATAGTCTCTCTGACTGTCTCAGCTCTCCTCTCCACTTCTTGACCATCTCAGCTCTCCCTGACCATCTCAGCTCTCCTATTCCTGACCATTTCAGCGCTCATCTCCTCTCTCTGATGGTCTCCGATCTCTTCTACTTTCCCTGATTGTCTCAGCTCTCCTCTCCTCTTCCTGACCGTCTCAATTTTCCTCTGCTCTCCCTGACCATCTCAGCTTTTCTTTCCCTGACTTTCTCAGCTCTCCTATCCCTGACTGTCTTAGCTCTCCTCTCTCTGGCCATCTCAGCTCTCCTCTCTATGACATCTCAGCTCCCCACTCCTTGACAATTTGAGCTCTCCTCTCCCTGACCGTCTCATCTCTCCCTCTTCCTGACCATCTCAGCTCTCCTCTCTCTGACCATCTCAGCTCTCCTCTCTCTGACTATCTCAGCTCTCCTCTCCATGACCGTCTCAACTATCCTCTTCCTGATCCCTCTCAGCTCTCCTCCCCTCTCCCTGACTATTTCAGCTCTCCTCTCCCTGACCATCTTAGCTCTCCTCTCCAATCCTTGATCATCTCAGGTCTCATCTCCTTGATCATCTCATTTCTCCTCTCCCTAACCATCTCAGCTCTCCTCTTCCTGACAATCTCAGCACTCTCTGACCATCTCAGCTCTCCTCTCTCTGACCATCTCAGCTCTCCTCTCTCTAACCATCTCAGCTCCCCTCTCCCTGACCATCTCAGCTCTCCTCTCCCTGACCGTCTCATCTCTCCTCTTCCTGACCCTCTCAGCTCTCCTCCCTATCCCTGACCATTCAACTCTCCCTCTCCCTGACCATCTTAGCTCTCCTCCCTTTTTACTGATCATCTCAGCTCTCTTCTCCTTGACCATCTCAGTTCTTCTCTTTACTCCCTGACAGTCTCTCCTCTCCCTGACCATCTTAGCTCTCCTCTCCTTTCCCTGATCATCTCAGGTCTCATCTTCTTGATCATCTCATTTCTCCTCTCCCTAACCATCTCAGCTCTCCTCTTCCTGACAATCTCAGCACTCTCTGACCATCTCAGCTCTCCTCTTCCTAACCGTTTCAGCTCTATTCTACCTGACCACCTCAATTCTCCTCTCGTCTACTTGACCGTCTCAACTCTCTTCTCCCTGACTGTCTCACCTCTCATATTCTCTCCCTTACCATCCCATCTCTCCTCTCGCTGACTGTTTCAGCTCTCCTATGTCTGACCATCTCAGCTCTCCTCTCTTTGACCATCTAAGTTCTCCTTTTCTCTTCCTGATAGTCTCTCTGACTGTCTCAGCTCTCCTCTCCACTTCTTGACCATCTCAGCTCTCCCTGACCATCTCAGCTCTCCTATTCCTGACTATTTCAGCACTCATCTCCTCTCTCTGATGGTTTCAGATCTCTTCTACTTTCCCTGATTGTCTCAGCTCTCCTCTTCCTGACCGTCTTAATTTTCCTCTGCTCTCCCTGACCATCTCAGCTCTTCTCTCCCTGACTTTCTCAGCTCTCCTATCCCTGACTGTCTTAGCTCTCATCTCTCTGATCATCTCAGCTCTCCTCTCTCTGACATCTCAGCTGCCCACTCCTTGACAATTTCAGCTCTCCTCTCCTTGACCATCTCATCTCTCCTCTTCCTGACCATCTCAGCTCTCCTCTCTCTGAACATCTCAGCTCTCCTCTCCCTGACCATCTCAACTATCCTCTTTCTGATCCCTCTTAGCTCTCCTCCCCTCTCCCTGACTATTTCAGCTCTCCTCTCCCTGACCATCTTAGCTCTCCTCTCCTTTCCCTGATCATCTCAGGTCTCATCTCCTTGATCATCTCATTTCTCCTCTCCCTAACCATCTCAGCTCTCCTCTTCCTGACCATCTCAGCTCTTCTCTTCCTAACCGTTTCAGCTCTATTCTACCTGACCGTCTCAATTTTCCTCTGCTCTCCCTGACCATTTCAGCTCTTCTCTCCCTGACTTTCTCAGCTCTCCTATCCCTGACTGTCTTAGCTCTCCTCTCTCTGAGCATCTCAGCTCTCCTCTTTATGACATCTTAGCTGACCACTCCTTGACAATTTCAGCTCTCCTCTCCCTGACCATCTCAGCTCTCCTCTCTCTGACTATCTCAGCTCTCCTCTCCCTGACCGTCTCAACTTATCCTCTTCCTGATCCCTCTCAGCTCTCCTCCCCTCTCCCTGACTATTTCAGCTCTCCTCTCCCTGACCATCTTAGCTCTCCTCTCCAATCCTTGATCATCTCAGGTCTCATCTCCTTGATCATCTCATTTCTCCTCTCCCTAACCATCTCAGCTCTCCTCTTCCTGACAATCTCAGCACTCTCTGACCATCTCAGCTCTCCTCTTCCTAACCGTCTCAGCTCTATTCTACCTGACCACCTCAATTCTCCTCTCCTCTACTTGACCGTCTCAACTCTCTTCTCCCTGACTATCTCACCTCTCATATTCTCTCTCTTACCGTCCCATCTCTCCTCTCCCTGACTGTTTCAGCTCTCCTTTGTCTGACCATCTCAGCTCTCCTCTCTTTGACCATCTAAGTTCTCCTTTTCTCTTCCTGATAGTCTCTCTGACTGTCTCAGCTCTCCTCTCCACTTCTTGACCATCTCAGCTCTCCCTGACCATCTCAGCTCTCCTATTCCTGACCATTTCAGCGCTCATCTCCTCTCTCTGATGGTCTCAGATCTCTTCTACTTTCCCTGATTGTCTCAGCTCTCCTCTCCTCTTCCTGACCGTCTCAATTTTCCTCTGCTCTCCCTGACCATCTCAGCTTTTCTCTCCCTGACTTTCTCAGCTCTCCTATCCCTGACTGTCTTAGCTCTCCTCTCTCTGGCCATCTCAGCTCTCCTCTCTCTGACATCTCAGCTCCTCACTCCTTGACAATTTGAGCTCTCCTCTCCCTGACCGTCTCATCTCTCCTCTTCCTGACCATCTCAGCTCTCCTCTCTCTGACCATCTCAGCTCTCCTCTCTCTGACTATCTCAGCTCTCCTTTCCCTGACTGTCTCAACTATCCTCTTCCTGATCCCTCTCAGCTCTCCTCCCCTCTCCCTGACTATTTCAGCTCTCCTCTCCCTGACCATCTTAGCTCTCCTCTCCTTTCCCTGATCATCTCAGGTCTCATCTTCTTGATCATCTCATTTCTCCTCTCCCTAACCATCTCAGCTCTCCTCTTCCTGACAATCTCAGCACTCTCTGACCATCTCAGCTCTCCTCTTCCTAACCATTTCAGCTCTATTCTACCTGACCACCTCAATTCTCCTCTCGTCTACTTGACCGTCTCAACTCTCTTCTCCCTGACTGTCTCACCTCTCATATTCTCTCCCTTACCATCCCATCTCTCCTCTCGCTGACTGTTTCAGCTCTCCTTTGTCTGACCATCTCAGCTCTCCTCTCTTTGACCATCTAAGTTCTCCTTTTCTCTTCCTGATAGTCTCTCTGACTGTCTCAGCTCTCCTCTCCACTTCTTGACCATCTCAGCTCTCCCTGACCATCTCAGCTCTCCTATTCCTGACTATTTCAGCACTCATCTCCTCTCTCTGATGGTTTCAGATCTCTTCTACTTTCCCTGATTGTCTCAGCTCTCCTCTTCCTGACCGTCTTAATTTTCCTCTGCTCTCCCTGACCATCTCAGCTCTTCTCTCCCTGACTTTCTCAGCTCTCCTATCCCTGACTGTCTTAGCTCTCCTCTCTCTGATCATCTCAGCTCTCCTCTCTCTGACATCTCAGCTGCCCACTCCTTGACAATTTCAGCTCTTCTCTCCCTGACCGTCTCATCTCTCCTCTTCCTGACCATCTCAGCTCTCCTCTCTCTGAACATCTCAGCTCTCCTCTCCCTGACCATCTCAACTATCCTCTTTCTGATCCCTCTTAGCTCTCCTCCCCTCTCCCTGACTATTTCAGCTCTCCTCTCCCTGACCATCTTAGCTCTCCTCTCCTTTCCCTGATCATCTCAGGTCTCATCTCCTTGATCATCTCATTTCTCCTCTCCCTAACCATCTCAGCTCTCCTCTTCCTGACAATCTCAGCACTCTCTGACCATCTCAGCTCTCCTCTTCCTAACCGTTTCAGCTCTATTCTACCTGACCACCTCAATTCTCATCTCCTCTGCTTGACCGTCTCAACTCTCTTCTCCCTGACTGTCTCACCTCTCATATTCTCTCCCTTACCGTTCCATCTCTCCTCTCCCTAACTGTTTCAGCTCTCCTTTGTCTGACCATCTCAGCTCTCCTCTCTTTGACCATCTAAGTTCTTCTTTTCTCTTCCTAATAGTCTCTCTGACTGTCTCAGCTCTCCTCTCCACTTCTTGACCATCTCAGCTCTCCTCTTCCTGACCATGTTAGCGCTCATCTCCTCTCTCTGATGGTCTCAGATCTCTTCTACTTTCCCTGATTGTCTCAGCTCTCCTCTCCTCTTCCTGACCGTCTCAATTTTCCTCTGATCTCCCTGACCATCTCAGCTCTTCTCTCCCTGACTTTCTCAGCTCTCCTATCCCTGACTGTCTTAGCTCTCCTCTCTCTGACCATCTCAGCTCTCCTCTCTCTGACATCTCAACTCCCCACTCCTTGACAATTTGAGCTCTCCTCTCCCTGACCGTCTCATCTCTCCTCTTCCTGACCATCTCAGCTCTCCTCTCTCTGACCATCTCAGCTCTCCTCTCTCTAACCATCTCAGCTCCCCTCTCCCTGACCATCTCAGCTCTCCTCTCCCTGACCGTCTCATCTCTCCTCTTCCTGACCATCTCAGCTCTCCTCCCTATCCCTGACCATTTCAACTCTCCTCTCCCTGACCATCTTAGCTCTCCTCCCTTTTTCCTGATCATCTCAGCTCTCTTCTACTTGACCATCTCAGTTCTTCTCTTTTCTCCCTGACAGTCTCTCCTCTCTCTGACCATCTCAGTTCTCCTCTCCTCTTCTTGACCATCTCAGCTCTCCAATCCTCTCTCTAATGGTTTCAGATCACTTCTAATTTCCCTGATCATCTCAGCTCTCCTCTCCTATTTTTTCCTCTCCCTGACCATCTCAATTTTCCTCTGCTCTTCCTGACCATCTCAGCTCTCCTCTATCTGACCATCTCAGCTCTCCTCTCTCTGACCATCTCAGTTCTCCACTCCCTGTCCATCTCAGGTCTTCTCTCCGTGACCGTTCTCAGCTCTCCTCTCCCTGACTGTCTCAGCTCTCCTCCCCTCTCCCTGACCATTTCAGCAAACCTCTTCCTGATCATCGTAGCTCTCCTCTCCTTTCCCTGATCATCTCAGCTCTCCTCTCACTGATTGTCTCATTTCACCTCACCCTGACCATCTCAGATCTCACTAACCGTTTCAGGTCTCCTCTTCCTAACCGTTTCAGCTCTTCTCTACCTGACCACCTCAATTCTCCTCTAATCTCCTTGCCCATTTCAGCTCTCCTCTCCATGACTGTCTCAGCTCTCATATTTTCATACTCCCATCCAATGTTTAAGCTCTCATACTCCCTTACCATCTCAGCTCTCCTCTCTCTCTGGCTGTCTCAGCTCTCCTTTGTCTAACCATCACAGCTCTCTTCTCCTTGACCATCTCAGATCTCCTCTCCTTGACCATCTATGCTCTCCTCTTCTCTCCATGACAGTCTCTCCTCTCCCTGACCATTCTAGCTCTCCTCTCCATGACCATCTTAGCTCTCCATGATCATCTTAGCTCTTCCCTCCCTGACTGTTTCAGCTTTCCTTTCTTTCTCTGTGACCTGCTCAGCTCTACTCTCCCTGACCATATTAGCTGTCCTCTCATCTCCTCTCCCTGAATGTCTTAGCTCTCCTCTCCCTGACCATCTCATTTCTCCTCGCTCTGATCCTATCAGCTCTCTTCTCCCTGACCATCTCAGCTTTTCTCTCCTCTCCTTGACTCTCTCAGCTCTCCTCTCCCTGACCGTCTCACTTTTCTTTCCTTTCCCATCTCAGCTCTCTTCTCCTTTCCCTGATCATCTTAGCTATCCTGTCTCTGACCGTCTCAGCTCTCCTCTCCCTGACTATTTCAGCTATCCTCTTCTCTCCCTGACTGTCTCAACTCTCCTCTCTTCTCTCTGACCATCTCAGCTCAACTCTCCCTGACTGTCTCAGATCTCCTCCACTTTCCCTGATTGTCTCAGCTCTCTTCTCCTCTCCTCTCCCTGACCGTCATTGTCTCAGCTGTCCTCTTCCTGACTATTTCAGCTCTCATGATCTCTCCCTTACCATCCCCACTCTCCTGTCCTTGACCATCTCAGCTCTCCTCTCCCTGATCGTCTCAGCTCTACTCTCCTCTTCCTGACCGTCTCAGCTCTTCTAACCTTTCCAATCTCAGCTCTCCTCTCCCTGATCATCTCAGCTCTCCTCTCCCTGACCATCTCCACTCTCCTTTCCCTGACCGTCTCAGCTATCCTCTTCTCTCCCTGAGCATCTCAGCCCTCCTTTCCCTCATTATCTCAGCTCTCATCTTCTCCTTGAGCATCTCAGCTCTCATCTCCTCTCCCTGAGCAGTACAGGTGTCTTCTCCTTTTCCTGACTGTCTCAGCTCCCCTTTATTTTCCTCTCTGTGACCTTCTCAGATCTCCTCTCCCTTACCATATAAGCTATCCTCTCATCTCCTCTCCTGACTGTCTCAGCTCTCGTCTCCCTGACCGACTCAATTGTCCTCTCCTTTCCTTGACTGTCTTAGATCTCCTCTCCTCTCTTTTCCTCTCCTCTCTCTCTCTCTCTTTGACCATCTCAGTTCTCCTCTCCCTGACCATCTCATCTTTCCTCTCCATGACCCTCTCAGCTCTTCTTTCCTTTCAGTGACCGTCTCAGCTTCCCGCTCTTCTCCATGACCATCTCAACCCCCCTATCATCTCTCTCCCTGACTATTTTAGCTCTCCTCTCCACTCCTCTTCCTGACTGTCTCAGCTCTCCTCTCCTCTAACTGTTTCTCCCTCCTCATCCTTTCATTTGCTTTTCTCTGACCATCTCAGCGCCTCCTCTCTCCCTTCTCTCCCTGATTGTCTCTGCTCTGGTACATCTGAGTGAGATGGTCAGGTGCAGTGCAGAGATGACCAGAGACTATGCATAAGTCTTTGCTCTCCATTTCTCATGATCGATGACGTCACTAACTCAGGGATGTCACCACTCATGAGAAATTCCTGGCTGTCGCTGACTGGAGTGATGTATTGGGCTGCATTCTAAGAAAGTTTTCAGAACGCAGCTCCATAGGATTCGATGGACATTGTGAGGCATTAATCTTGGATTACGTCAGAACTTCAAGGATTTATTTTTCATTAAGAAATTGGTGAACGAGGGTGTGTGGTGGAGTGTTTATTCAAATAAACTTTTTATCCCCTGTGTGTATGGTTTTCTTTAACACTGCTTGCCCGGTTAGTAATGGGGGTATCTAATAGACGCCAATCCATTGCTAACCCCTGGGCTTGATGCCACTTGTTAATTCGCAACTGACATCAACCCCAGAATTATTACCCCAATTGCCACCATTCCAGGGCAATCAGGAAGAGTCAGGCATCTAATGAATATGCCACTTCTGGGGTGTCAGCGGGCTGCTATTTTTAGGCTGTGAGGGGCCAAATAACCATCCTTAAAATACCCGTCCCCAGTTGTCTGCTTTACCTTGGCTGGTTACAAAAACTAAGGTAAAAAACAAAACTTTTTTTTTAATTATTTAAGCAGCCAAGGTATAGCTAACAGCTGAGGGTTGCATCCCACAGCTACTGCTTTACCTGTGCTGGTTATCAAAACAGCAGCAGACAGGTAACTTCCGAATACAATAAATCTACAGGCCGGGTCACTTGGTGTGTAGGCCAATCAAAGCCATGTTAGTACTTGGCATGGCTGTGATGGCTGTGGAAGTGCCCACATCTGAAAAGTTTGTTGATTGGCTGTGCTGTAGCCTTTTAACAACTTTACAGTTTGGGTTCACTTATCCCTACTGGTGAATAAAAATGTCAGAAAAAAACTCAAATTAGCTTGAGCAAGAATATGGTAGAAAAAAGAAATGGCCGCACATCCAAAATTCATAAGTTGATCTAATGCCGATAGGCAAAAAATTAAATACCTGAACATGAAGTTCTTGGTTTAACATTCTGATCAGATTGTATGAAACCCACTGCCACATCCCTGCTCCCTTCACAGCGTGTTTGTGCTGTATGGCGGCATTTGTTACAGTGATTTTATGTCTATGGGGCGGTGTGACCTGGAGTCATGGGGACTCAGCCTTGCAGCATGGGTGCTGTGAGGCACCAGGTCCCCTGCCCTGCTGGTGCATTGTTGCTGTGGCGATGGTTGGCACACGGTTCTGCACCATTAAGGCATAGATTAGGGACCCACTCAGAGGTTCGCGGTGACGTGACAGTGGGCTTCATACAGTCTGATCAGAATGTTAAACCAAGAACCTCATGTTCAGGTATTTAATTTTTTGCCTAGCAGTATTAGATCAACTTATGAATTTTGGATGTGCGGACATTTATTTTTTCTATCAAATTAGCTTGACTCACCACTTTCCAAAACCTGTATCATTTTATTTTTCCGTCTATGGAGCTGTGCGAGGGCTCATTTTTGTGTGGTAGCCTGATATTTTTATCGATACTATTGTAAGGTAGATATGACACTTTGATTGCTTCTGCTTCCATTTTTTGTGAAGTTATAGCAACCAAAAGCCCACAATTCTGGCATTTCAATTTGTTTTCGCTTTACAGTTTTTACAGATTTGATTAGTTAATTCATATTTACATAAGTTGGATTTTTTTGAACATTTTGATACGAAATATGTATATTTTAATATTATTTTTTATTACATATCTTTATTTTAACTGGTGAAACGGGGGGTGATTCGAATTGTTGTATATTTTAAAAACCTTTTTCTTTACTTTGTGAGTCTCCATAGGGGACTTGAACCTGAAATTGCCTAATTGCTGGTACTATATACAGCATTACTGCAGCATATAGTAAAATTCACTGTCTTCTATGGCGCCCAGCTACAGACTAAATGTCACAGAGATCACATGACAGGCACGGGCTGTTCAGAAAGGAAGCTGATGACCTCCCAAACTAATATCCGAGGTGGATCACCGAGCTTAAATGTCACTGTCAGCAATTGACAATGCCATTTAACAGGTTATCGTCAGTGAGTGAGGGGTACGCCAATCACTTTTGTTAAAAGTTGCTGGAAAAGACAGTAATCGCAAATAGGGTTTTATACTTTAACAACTATCAGCAGCATTGCTGTAAGGGATAGACTCACCAGGAGCGGTTGTGAGAGTCACAACCACTATGGTGGTGCAAGTGTGGAGCCCCTGCGGCTTCAGGCGCCACAGGGTACTGCACCTCACTTAAGGTGCAGTATTCATCTTGGATGCGGAGGAGGTCGTCCCCGGTAACAACCACAACCAACACATAACACGGGGGTTCTGTAACTGGGACAGGGCTACGGTAGGTGCTGGGGTGGCCATCACGAGGTATGGGACCTCATGCCCACTAGTCAGGAACCCGGGAGGCGGGGAACCCACAGAGGGAAGTTAGGAGCAATCCAACACACAATGGGCAGTCTGCACTGGACAGTAGCTGCATGAGGTCGTGTGACACCCCACGGAGCTCAAGATAGGAGCTTACCTCCGTACCTTGTATACCCGTCGCCGGGCCAGTGGTTTGTTGAAGTCGTGGCCTGACCCGGTTCCGTGGCCCCGTGGTGCACAGTAAAGGGGAGGCTAGCTAGGATTGTTCCTGGAGAGGACGTCACCAGTTGCACTGGTGACTGGGGTTCCGGCCTCCTCCGCTGCGGACCCTTCTTCCGACCTTTCCCCCTCCAGGAGTGGAACGGATGATGACGACTACGACACCTGTGGTGTGCGGCCAGAGATAAGGCCGCCGCTGCGTGGTATCTCGCCGGAGGTGATGTTTGGGTGCAGCCGGGATGATATCGCTCCCCAAAGGCGGAGCGCCAACCGGGAGGGAGAACGGGGAACTGGGAATCACCGGATCACAAGGCGATGACAAACAGAGTCAGAGTCACTGGGCTGCGGGTTTCAGATCTTATTTACTCACAGTTCTTTCATATTCACTGGAAGGAGTCCGTTTGTTCCCAAGCAGGGCAGAGGTCAAGTCTGGTAAGGCAGCCTGTGGACTTTCTCTTCCTGTGCTCTCGTGTAGTGGTCCCCTCCTTGTCTCTGGAGCTCTTGGGACCCATTACTCTGCCACCCGAAGCTACGGGGCTCTAAAACCCTCTTCTCTTCCATGCCACATGACTGCAGGTCCCAGGCTCTAAGTTCCTTCCCGGCTAGCCACCTCTCCCTTTCCATGTCTCTGCCGGCTAATGGATCGGGAACCTCCTAACTTGCATCTTCCTCAGCTTAGGGCCCTAGCAATCCACTCGCCCGGTCCCCGGTAAGGAAAGGGTGTATAACCAGTCTGGACCCAGTGATACCTCTGCTCCACTCCCTGAGAGAGCTCTTAGAGAGATGATCACTGCATGTTCTCTCTCTACTTCCCCAAGGCGTTCTGACTAAAATTAAAGTAACTGTCCCTTTTGTAATTTCCCCCTGCACATGCCCCCACCTCAGGAATATCCTCTCTGCCTGCGTGTGTGTGTGTGTGTGTGTGTGTGTGGTGTGTGTGTGTGTGTGTGTGGCTGTGTGAGCAAAAACTAAACTTACCAGGTTAACCTCTGCCTGTCTGGACAGATATTATAATATTATAAGATACATAAGAATACATATATAAAATACAATACCCTGCAGCACCCAGTCCCAGGGGCACTACAGTCGCACTTTGGAGGAGCAGCAGGCTACAAATAGTTTGGGGCCCGTGGTCTGGAGCGGAAAGCTCGATCCGGGTTCTTAGGAAAAGAAGGGGAATCCCAGGGTTCGCGGGGAGTGCAGCAAGCACCCATGACCCCAGGAGCTGGGGTAGAGGGAGACCATTGAAAGGAGACTAACAGAAGGGACCGCCGATCACAACCTCCGAAGTATTTGGGATCGGCTGGAGCCCATCACAGCGGGGATCGGCACATTCCAACGGCTGAATGTGTGAGCAGTGAGTAAAGAGACCTTGAACTCCAACAATTGTGTTGATTCGTTACTGCTAGCGCCCACGCTATCGCGCCCCAGCGCTATCAGCGTCTGAGAGACTACTACCACCACCATCCTCCTTGGGGTCACAGCTCTGCCTGTGGAGAGTTGAACCATCCGAGCTGCGTTGTCATCTGCCCCAGCAGAGAAGTCCCGCAGCGGCTAATAATTGGCCGCACACCACAGGTGGCGTCACGAACAACTACCCCCATCGTCCCCATCCCCAGCCATTTTATTGACACCCGGGGTCACGGAACTGGGCAAGGCCATGGCAGCATCTCAAGAGAAGCACCGCGGCCCGGTGACGAGTAACCCCCTCTCCCCGTGGGCGCATCACAAGTATCACTACAGCAGAACCCACATGGAAATGCAGTTCAAATTGGAGAGAAAGGGTTAATAATCCTTGCTGCCGCAAAACAGGAGATCCATATACAAGGATTGATTAATTTGTCAACGTGTTTCAAAGCCTTATGGCGTCTTCCTCTGGACAAATCATATCATATCCACACTTCTGGTCATGCGCACTACTCCTCTCTGCAGCTGGGACACATACACCCGGCTTGTGCGTAGTGCACATGACCGGATGTGCAGATGACTTCCGGGTTCCCGCTATCACAAATATGAGTCATTCAGTGCATCAGCGCAGTCTACTGTGCAGGTCAGGGAACTTAGGAAAAAAATCGCAGAAATCATATCACCGTATGTGCACGGGGACTGCGCAAGAATGGAAGTTGGTGTGGCGCCCCTGAGGCTTCCGTCGCCACAGGACATTGCACCCCATCAAGCGGTGTGATGCCCCATTCTGGGTGAGGAAAGGAGTGAACACCGGTCCCCTGGTAAATCTACACAACACCCATTGTTAGGTACATACTGGGACCAGGGACAGTGGCAGTTACCCTCCCATGCTGCATGCTGGGAGGGGCCGTAAGACCCATCCCTGCTCGTATAGGGTACAGCTTAGCAACTGGGGAGGTGGGAGGAGCCACCAGAGAGCAGTCAGAGAAAGGAAGGTCAGAGTTTTAGTTTACCTCAGAGAGTGAGAGTGAGGAGACAGCATGTAGCTGTGAAAGAGAAAGGAGCTCTGTGAGCTCAGAGTGTCCGCACAGAGAAAGCAACAGAAGAAGGAGAGAGAGTGGGGAAGGAGGAGGAGGTCTGCAGGAGGCAGGCAAGGAGGAGAGAAGGAAAGAGAGCTCCAAGTCAGTCAGGAGCTGAGAAGAAGAAAGAGACGCTTCCTGGTGAAGATCCTGGGACTCAGAGGGTCCAAGTGACACCAAGCAGAGAGAAGAAGGGATTCCAGGGCCACGGATAGCTGTAGAGCTGTGGTGGCCTGTTCCACAGGAACATCGGTGGAGGGATCAAGCTGCAACAGGGGACGGTCCCTAGAAACCGGAGGAGTGCAAAATTATCTCCAAACAGTAAAAACCGAGGCCCAGGGAAAGTTGTAAACTCCCCGGGCCACAGCCCACAGCAGAACCTCTAGAAAGGGGATAATCATCCGACAGATGACCCCCCAGCCTGGAGGCTGTAGTGGAGGCCGAGCAGGTTCATCCTAAAAAAGCTAGGCTTAGGAAGACAGCTGAAGATAGAGACACCTTAGAGAGAAGGGTACCGGTTTTTACTCCAAGAATCACCCAGAAACGGCGGAGGTCCCTGACAGTGGGTTCCAGTCGTCTGAGGCCACCAGTGTGCGCATACCAGGACGTGTGAGTAAAGAACTTGAAACTGCACCCTTGAAGTGGTCTCTGTTATTTTATCTGCTTAGCCTTCCATTACACCATAGACTCTCACGAGCACCAACAGTGTGCCCCGGGGCATTGCTCCACCTGTGGGGAGCAGTACCATCATTGCTGCCATATCATCACCCCGGAGGCCTTACACAGCAGCGGCGGCTTAATAGCCGCATACCACGGGTGGCGTCACGAACACAAACTTTATTCATCACCAAGTCATCAGCCATATTTAAACTGACACCCACCAGGGCCACGGAGCCGGGCCCCGCCACCACTGACGACCCCCGGACTAGTCCGGCCCGGCACCGGGTGTCCCATAGCCCTGGGGTGGGCGAGTCATTGGCATCGCGCATGCTTACAGATTTAGTGCGCCGTGTGTGGATAGAACGACATAGCAGATGCATTAAACAGATATCAATCGCACTTGCGCCTGTACTTAGACAATAACCAAATTTACTGGAGTTCCTGTGCTTGCTCAAGAACCTAAGTTTCCAAATAGATAAAATCTCACAATGTGCATGTATCTGGACTTAAAGCCCAACAAACAGTCAAATCATTTATATGTATATGGAAATATACACTGTGGGCAGAATTATTAGGCAAATTAGTATTTTGATTACATGATACTTTTTATACATGTTGTCCTTCTCCAAGCTATATAGGCTTGAGAGCCAACTACCAATTAAGTAAATCAGGTGATGTGCGTCTCTGTAATGAGGAGGGGTGTGGTGTAATGACATCAAAACCCTATATAAGGTGTGCTTAATTATTAGGCATCTTCCTTTCCTTTGGCAAAATGGGTGAGAAGAGAGATTTGATGGGCTCTGAAAAGTCCAAAATTGTGAGATGTCTTGCAGAGGGATGCAGCAGTCTTGAAATTGCCAAACTTTTGAAGCGTGATAACCGGACAATCAAGCGTTTCATGGCAAATAGCCAACAGGGTCGCCAGAAGAATGTTGGGCAAAAAAAGCGCAAAATAACTGCCCATGAATTGAGGAAAATCAAGCGTGAAGCTGCCAAGATGCCATTTGCCACCAGTTTGGCCATATTTCAGAGCTGCAACATTACTAGAGTATCAAAAAGTACAAGGTGTGCCATACACAGGGACATGGCCAAGGTAAGGAAGGCTGAAAAACGACCACCTTTGAACAAGAAACATAAGATAAAACATCAAGACTGGGCCAAGAAATATCTTAAGATGGATTTTTCAAAGGTTTTATGGACTGATGTAATGAGAGTGACTCTTGATGGGCCAGATGGATGGGCCAGAGGCTGGATCAGTAAAGGGCAGAGAGCTCCACTCCGACTCAGACACCAGCAAGGTGGAGGTGGGGTACTGGTATGGGCTGGTATCATCAAAGATGAACTTGTTGGACCTTTTTGGGTTGAAGATGGAGTGAAGCTCAACTCCCAGACCTACTGCCAGTTTCTGGAAGACAACTTCTTCAAGCAGTGGTACAGGAAGAAGTCGGTATCATTTAAGTAAAACATGATTTTCATGCAGGATAATGCTCCATCACATGCATCCAACTACTCTACAGCGTCGCTGGCCAGTAAAGGTCTAAAAGAGGAATAAATATTGACATGGCCCCCTTGTTCACCTGATCTGAACCTCATATAGAACCTGTGATCTCTCATAAAATGTAAGATCTACAGGGAGGGAAAACAATACACCTCTCGGAACAGTATCTGGGAGGCTGTAGTGGCTGCTGCACGTACTGTTGATCATAAACCGATCAAGCAACTGACAGAATCTATGGATGGTAGGCTGTTGATTGTCATCATAAAGAAAGATGGTTATATTGGTCACTAATTTTTTTGGGTTTTGTTTTTGCATGTTAGAAATGTTTATTTCTAAATTTTGTGCTGTTATATTGGTTTACCTGGTGAAAATAAACAAGTGAGATGGGAATATATTTGGTTTATATGAAGTTGCCTAATAATTCTGCACAGTAATAGTTACCTGCAAAAACAGATATCCTCCTAAGATAGCCAAATCTAAAATAAACCACTCCAACTTCCAAAAATATTAAGCTTTGATATTTATGAGTCTTTTGGGGTGATTGAGAACATAGTTGTTGATCAATAATAAAAAAAAATCCTCTAAAATACAACTTGCCTAATAATTCTGCGCACGGTGTAGATAGGACCGCATGTGCCCACACTTATTCTTATAGGAATGCAATCTTCAACATAGCTCTTAGGGGCACTTTGCACACAATGACATCGAAAGCCGATGCTTGCAATGCCGAGCACGATAGTCCCCGCCCCCGTCGAAGCAGCGATATCTTGTGATAGCTGCTGTAGCGAACGTTATCGCTACGGCAGCTTCACATGGACTCACCTGCCTTGCGACGTCGATCTGGCCGGCGACCCGCCTCCTTATTAAGGGGGCGTGTCGTGCGGCGTCATAGCGACGTCACACGGCAAGCAGCCTATAGAAGCGGAGGGGCGGAGATGAGCGGGACGTAAACATCCCGCCCACCTCTGTCCTTCCGCATAGCCGGTTTGAGCTGCAGGACGCAGGTAGATGTTCCTTGCTCCTGCAGCTTCACACACAGCGATGTGTGCTGCCGCAGGAATGAGGAACAACATCGTACCTATCGCAGTCGCGTAATTAGGGAATTCCCAGACACTACACCGATGATACGATTACGACGATTTTGCGCTCATTAATCGTATCATCTAGGATTTACACACTACGATGTTGAGTGCGACGCCGGAAGTGCGTCACTTTCGACATGACCCCTCCGACATCGCACCTGCGATGTCGTAGTGTGCAAAGTGCCCCTTATACTAAAACGTATATCTGTGTATATAGGCTCATTCTAAGTATCCTTCAGGGCTATATACACCAACATAGTCAAATTCATACTCAAAAATAGTGGATAGAAAAACATTATTCCACTAAACAATATTTATTGGAAATGTACTCCCATTGTATGGATCATTAACTCCTCATATGAAGGAATACAGGATTCATTCTACATAATTAATACATTGCACTATTAGGACCTGATGAAACATTTGATCAATAAAGAAAAAAGGATAAGCTATTTTGTTGCCATTATTGGTTGACCTGTGGGTGACATCACTACCTCGCCTTTAAAATGGGTAGCTGTCTGGATTTCGATTCACTATAACCTCAGTCCCTTGATGACGTTACTCATGGTGAAACATGTTGGGGAGGCTAGTGGCTGAATGATTTTAAAATAAGCGGATTTAGGGAGGATCTGATTTATAATAGAATATTAATAGGGAATTTTGGTCCATGGCCAGAAAATCCATTTACCCATGAGAAGAGTTAATAATTCTCCATGATACCTTTTAAATTTGGTCATTTAATTTTAATAATAAAAGTTAATTTTTAATGGTCCTTAGTTAGGGTAGCTCTATATGCCTTGGGCAAATTGTGTTTAATCTTGTAGGATATTCACATATACCTCAGCATTGAGACCACAATCGATCCTGGTCAAATATCCAACAATTTGGCTGTGAAACATCTCCATATCATCAGGCTTCCTCCTCTGAACTTGACAGTTCCTTCAATTTTTCAATCTGTTAGCCCCGTTGTACCCTTTTTTCTCCCAGAAATATTTGCACCCATCAGAGCCTAGTCTATTGATTTTCATCTCATTGCTCCCAATAAACCGTTTCCAATCTTCTACTGTCCGCTTTTCATACTTTTTTGCAAACTGCCAACACTTCTTGTGACTGTATTGAAGTCGAGGTTTCTTCACCTTTTACAGGTCACCATTTCAGTCTTGTGTAACGCGCATCACACAGTGTTTGCCTGGACATCTGTGATCTTACTATTAAGAAGCATACAAACCATCTCCGCTGCCATGATTGTCGTGGCAGAACTGATCGACCATGTGATACTTTGCCTGGATGTCCTCCACTTGGCTTTTGAATGGATGACAAACTTAATTTCAAATTCTTCTAAGGCTATATGTGCATGCTGCACTGCATTTTTTTTTTTACTGCAATTTTGCATGCATTTCCTTCCCCCAGCAAAGTCTATCAAATTTCTATTTTCCTGTCCACACAGTGCAACTTTTTAGCTACGTTTTTGAAGACGCAGCCAAGATGCAGCATGTAAATTCTTTTTGCACTTTGTCCCTGCGTTTCAGAGGACTGGCAGGTCAATCCCCTGCTGACGGGGTCGGTGAGGGATTGATCCTTGGTATCTTGTCAGATGCTGGTCCCCATATAAAGTCTATGGAGACCAGAATTCGATGCAAAGGGGTAGGAGCAAGTGCTTCATACTTACCGATTCATCGGGGCGGCTGTCATACTGCTCCCACTGCCACTCATTACCTTCATTGAATATGTACTGCTTCCCCCGCCCACCGGCGTCTGTGATTGGTTGCCGTCAGCTGAGCCCTCACGCTGAGTGACAGCGAGTGGGCAGGTCTATATCGTACAGTAAAATAAATAAAAAAAATGGTGTATGATCACCCCCATATTATGATACCCAGCACAGATAAAAACCGAAAGCTGTGTGGCTGGTATTCTCAGGCTGGGAAGACCCATGGTTATTGGGCACCCCCCAGCCTAAAAATATCAGCCTGCAGCCACCCGGATTTGCCGCATCCATTTGATGCGACAGTCCCAGCACTTTACCTAACTCTTCTCGACTGCTCTGGTGCGGTGGCAATCGGGGTAAGAAGGAGTTAATGGCAGCCTACAGCTGCCACTAAGCCCTGGATTAGTAATGGGAGGCATCTATGAGACCCCCATCACTAATCTGTAAGTGAAAGTAAATAAACACAAACACCCAACAAATCCTTTATTTGAAATAAAAGACCAAAAAAACCTCTTTCACCACTTTATTAATCCCCAAAACACCCCTGCAGCTCCGACGTAATCCACATGACGTCCCACGACGCTTCCAGCAGTGCTACATCTCAAGCTCACAGCGGGCGCTATAAAACATAAAGTCATATTTTATAGCGCTCACTGTGAGCTTGAGATGTAGCAGTGCTGGAAGCATCGTGGGACCTCACGTGGATTACGTCGGACCTGCAGGGGTGTTTTAGGTATTAATAAAACAGTGAAAAGGGGTTTTTGTCTATTATTGCAAATAAAGCATTTATTGGGTGTTTGTGTTTATTTACTTTTACTTACAGATTAATGATGAGGGGTCTCATTGATACCTCCCATTATTAATATTGGGCTTAATGGCAGTTGTGGACTGCCATTAACTCTTTATTACCCCGATTGCCACTGTACTAGGGCAATGGGAAGAACCGGGTCCAGCGCCACTTCTGGGGCTACTGTTAGGTTAGAAAGGGCCAAATAACCATGGCCATTCCCACCTTATTAATATCAGCGCCCAGTTATCTGCTGTACCTTGGCTGGTTTTAGACAAAGGGGGGGACTCCACGTCATTTTTGTTTCAAAAAAATCAAATAATTTACCCAGCTGTTTTTCTAATTATTTTTTGGTAAAAAACATGATGTGGGGGTCCCCCCCATTTTTCATAACCAGCCAAGGCACAGCAGACAGCAGAGGGTTGTAAGGTCGCAGCTGCTGCTGTTCCTGGGCTGGATATGGTCATTTTTTTTTACCAAAAAATAATTTAAAAGACAGCTGGCCAAGCTAACTATTGCTGTATCTATTGAGCTATTCTGTTATTTCTATCTATTCTGTTCTTTCTATCTATTCTAGATGTTCTTTCTTTCTATCTATTCTGTGTGTTTTTTTCTTTCTTTCTATTCTATATGTTCTTTTTATCTATCTCTCTATTTGGAAAAAAAAGCATAAAAAACGCATTAACAAAAACAGCAAAAATGCAGCAAAAACATCATGCGTTGTTTTGGGCCACAAGCTGCATTTCTGTGACCACAGCATTAAAGGATGCATTTAGATAAAGATGCAGCGTGTGCATATAGCCTATCATGGCACTCACATGATGCAGTTTGCCAATTTTCTTGGCCGATAGACCACTATGGATAATCTGGATGATGCTATTTCTCTTTTCTTGGGGCATTTTCTTCATGGCTGTTCCTTATTTTAAACCAGTGACCTTTTTGCTTTGGAATCAACTTAATAACATACTGAGCTATTAGGTAATGTGAGGACAGGTTGTAATTTGTAGTACATAGGAAGAAAAAGATTTTTCCACCACCAGGAGCAAAACAGTAATAATCCAAGACATGACAACTGCATAGCTAATCATGTAATACAACTCAACAAAAAAGTCCTAAAAAATTATTTTTATTAACAAATTAATTATAACAGTTCCATAAAAACATACACCAATTTGCTCAACAGGTTTGGGAATTAGAAAGGAACTGCACTCAGGTGCAATAGGGTGTACTATTTTTACAAAATAAAGTACCTCATACTATAGTTCAAAAGAAAGTGTGTGTGGCTTTAAATCTCAAAGAATTGCATATATTATTAAATCACCATTATATCCCAACACATAAATACCTATATTGAAGTATCTATACCTTTCATTAGAAAGTACATATATGCCTTTAAAACTGATAAAGTGCATGCATGCCTTGAAAAGCTGTGCATGTGCCTTCAAATAGCAGTAAATAGCTAGATATTCATGTAAGCACTATATGTGTCTTTCTCACAGTGAGCGTAACCAACAATGGGTGAGGTTTCTGATGAGACCCTTTATAACATTTCATCTACCGAATCAGGGTCCGATCAAGAAGAGTAAAATATATGGTGTTCTGGCCAGTATTTCTTTCAGCGTCTCCTCTGCGAAGAAGTTTCTCACAATCGAAATGTAAGAGGTCTCTTTATCTTTTTTTATTTTATTCTATTTTTAGTTTTTGCTTGTAAATATGTATTTTTATTATTTAACCTTTTTAAGCACTGTACTCTTTTGATCATTAAATAAAAAATGTAATGTTTGCTTTTTGCTGCTGTTTACATAGTCATTAACCATGAGGAGGGCGAGTATAGCTTGAATGTGTAGCATGTGTATGCCAGAGTTAGAAAAAAGTATCTATCTAGAGCAAGGGAAAGCTGCGTATCGGGTATGCTAGTGTTTGACCCAGTGCAGGCGTATCACTTGTCTATGAAAGCAACAAAGGGGGGGCATCAAAAAGGGTGGTGTGGCTGTGTGGACTACTTGTTGGGTGCACTTAGCTTATTATCAGTCTATTATAATAGGTGAGTGAAAGGGTGAGTTTGGGAAGAATATTCCTTTACAATAGCATCAAAGGCACGTATGTCTCTAGTGAGCACTGCCCTTGGCCAGTGATTCACTGACCATTAATATATATTTGAAACTCTGGATACTGTTGTGTCAACTTGTGAAATGTTAAAACTAGAACAGATACAAGTTTTGGCTGAAAGTTTAAAGGGGTTCTCCCGGAATCTAAAAAAAAAAATGTGGAAGAACACCAAAAAACTGAGAAAAGAGGTAAATTGGAAATAATTTTACACACAAAACCCCAAAAACAGGCAGGACAATATTGTTGGCACCTTTCCAAAATTGTTGGTAAACAATTTTTTTTCAAGTAGGTGAAGCTCGTTCAAACTCACCGGTGGCAAATAACAGGTTTGGGCAATATGAAAATCACACCTGAAACCAGATAAAAAGGGGAGAAGTTGACTCAATCTTTCAGTTGTGTGTCTGTGTGTGCCACAATAAGTATTGAGAACAGAAAGAAAGAGAAGAGAATTTTCTGAGGACTTGGGAACCAAAACAGTTGAAAAATATCAACAATTTCAAGATTACAAGCCCATCTCCAGAAATCTTGATGCTCCTTTGTCCCTGATGTGCAACACAATCAAGACGTTTACATCCCATAGCACCGATGCTAATATCCCTGGATGTGTACAATTAATGAAAAGTTGCAGCGCAGAATAGTTCGGATGCTGGATAAGCAGGCTCAATCAAATTACAAAGAAATTCAAGCTGTTCTGCAGGTGCATCAGTGTGATCACAAACTATCCGTTGACATTTGAATGAAAGAAAACACTATGGCAGGAAACCCAAAAGGATCCCACAGCTGAAACAGAGACATTAAAAATCTAGACTGCAGTTTAAAAAAATGTATGTGAGTAAGGCTATGTGCGCACGTTGCGTACAGTTCACTGCAGAAATTTCTGCAGCGATCTGAAGAGCACATGTGCGCTTTAAATCGCTGCAGAAATGTCCGTAGTGCAGCTGATTCCATGCGCTCTGCCTGCAGCTCCTCCCATAGACAGAGCAGGAGCTGCCGGCAAAGCCACGTGCGCACGGCCCCTGCACAATCTCCATAGACTGTGCAGGGGACGCAGGACGCATGCAGTTACGCTGCGCTACAAAGCGCAGCGTAACTGCATGTATTTACGCAACGTGCGCACATAGCCTAAGCCAAAATCCTTTTGGGAAAGCGGCATGTGAACACATGAGCCCAAGATAGAGCTTTTTGATTAAGGACATCATTCTACTGTTTACTGAAAATAGAATGAGGCCTAACAAGAAAAGAACACCTTACCTAGAGTCGAATATGGTTGAAGTTCAAAGATATTTTGGAGTTGTTTTGCTGCATCTAGCCCTGGATGCTTTCACTGTGTGTAAGGAATCATGAAATCTGAAGATTACCAAAGGACTTTGTGTCAGAATGTAGTGCCCAGTGTCAGAAAGTTGGGTTTGCGTCCTAGATCATGGGTCTTCCAGCAGAACAATGACCCCAAACGTACATCAAGAAGCACCCAGAAATGGATAAAAACAAGGTGCTGGAAAGTTCTTAGGTGGCAACAATGAGTTTGGTTGTAAATCCCATTGAACACCTGTGGTCACATATTAGACACCTGGAGCAGTTTGCAAAAGAAGAGTCCAAAATTCCAGTTGAGAGATGTAAGAAGCTTGTTGATGGTTATGGTAAGCGAATAATTGTAGTTATTCCAAAGGGTGTACAACCAAATATTAAGTTGAGGGTGCCAACAATTTTTTTCCAGCCCATTTTTGGAGTTTTGTGTGAAATTATGTCCAATTTGCTTTTTTTCCTCAGTTTTTTTTGTGTTCTTCCAATACACACAAAGAAAATAAACATGTGTAATTGAAATCATTTTCTGGGAGAAATACTTCATTTTCTCGAACAATTCCAAGGGTGCCAACACTTTTTCGCCATGACCGTATTTATAATACTTTTTAATTATAACTCCAAAAGGATAATTCAGTTAACTTTTACTATATTCTTTGAAGGTGTTAGAAAGGACAAGGTCAGAGGCCAAGACAGTAAAATATTTAACACAATGCATTCTATTGAAATATGTATCATTTGTGTTTTGCAAGTTAGAGATAAATGCTAGCTGAGAGAGCCGTCATCTGTGTTCTTCAAGATATGTTAACTCAGATTGTCACATTAAAACATTTCCCAGAACAGCTGCACATTCTGATCCTCACTACCCTGGCTGTTTAACCCACTAAATCGATTGCAGCATTTATAAGGGTGTGAGAGGAAAGGGGATTCTACTCTCATCCCACCTAAGTAATAAAAAATTATTAAAAAAAGTTTAAAATTGTAAAAATAAAATCCCCCCCACAAAATAAAGAGCAAAAAAAAGTATCTTTATTTTTTATAAAAGAAAAAAAAAGTACATATATGCGGTATTGTTGCAACCAGAACAAACCTATCTATAAAACTGTCATACTATTTAAGATTTAAGCCCTTCAGTGAACTCCATAAAAATATAAAATATAAAACAAACCATTATGTTTACTGTGAAGCCCCACAGGTGTAGTGTCGGTGCATTACCTTCAGGGACTCCACTCGGCTGGATCTTGTCACAGGTAGGAGATCTTCTTTTTGTCGTGACGCCACTCTCAGTATTGCGGCCAGTAGGGACCGCCACTGCAGGTTGAGGCACGCCTGGGGCTGATGGTGAGTGCAGTTAGTTGGAATAGCCTCCTGAGAGTGAGGCAAGCCCCAGGGCCCTGTGTAGGTGCGTAGAACCACAAGGCGCAGAATAACTCCACACAGGCAGAATGTCTTTCAGGGTTTTTACTCACTTCAGGTGGCAGGGTGAGTAACCCGGGCGTAGCTGGGATGAACCAGGCTGGAACCAGGTATCCTTCAGGCTGACTTCTGATGGTGACTACCAACTCGCCTTCCTTAGCCCTTGGTGGTTTGGGGTGACCCCGACTTTTAGTCCCTATGGGGGTCACCCAGGGAAGTTGCTGAAGCCTCACTCCCCTTCGTTTGCCGTTTGCTTGTGGCCTGGACCAGCTCACTCCAGCTGCTTGCCTCCTGTGAGCTATGGGCCCTAACTGTGGCTACGTGGCTGCGGCTTTTGTGGTGTTGTGGTGTGGGCTTTGAGGGCCCCACACCGGCAGGTTTAGCAAGGAAAGGTGGATCTATCCCCGCTCCGGGATCTGCCGCCCGTTTGGGCCTGGTTCTCCCTAGCAGTCTCCTTACTTCCCACTCTGTGCTCTCTCTCTAGCTGGAGATGGGTTTCGGGTAGCACTCCTAGGTGACCGTTCTCCCCCGTCGGTAGCCACTGCGCGGACGCTGTCAGACTACAGCAGCCCAGGGGAAGGGGTCAGCTCTCCTCGGAGCTCCCTGGACTCTGCTCTGAACCGGCTCACATCTGGGACCTTCACTGCTGCTGCTCCTGCCAGAGCCTCACTTTCCTGCTCCTCACTCCTCCACACTCTGCTGCAGACCCTAGACTGTTTACTCCTCCTTCTCTTTTCCCTTTTGTGCCTGCCTACGCCACCTAGCAACCAGACTCTCTTACCACACCCCTTGAGAGGAGATGGAGGCTTTTGGCCCCCTCCACTATTCCAGTGGAGGTGAAGGCTTTTCCCCCTCCTGGGATCCCCAGGGGTCCTCTCATAGGTACATGTGTGAGACCTGATCACTATGCGCCTGTGTAGTCACACCTCGGTCAGCCTTCTGGATTACCTGTATTGTACTGTCCCCAGCATGGGTGCAGTACTCAGTGGTGCCTGACCAGGTCAGGGGCGCCACATTCCCCCTTAGTTATCACCAGCACGTCCTCGGGCTGCAAGACAACATTTTAAAATGCATAAAACATTAAAACATGTAAAACATTTTAAAAGCACCAGGTACCATACATCACCACCCTCCACCCACAAGTCCGTTAACCCACCCAAACCCTTTCAGGAGGCAGGTCACCGGTCCTTTTGGTAACCAGATCTGGGCCATCTACTTCCCCAGACCTTTCCTCCAATCTGCCTCTCCCGTTGGCCGCGCCTTCAGCCACTTCTGGCAGGATGTAGAGGCGGCTTTCATGGTCTGGTGGTCTTCAGGGTATACCTGGCCTGGTGGATCCGCGCCTTCAGCCTCTTCTGGCAGGATGTAGAGGCGGCCTCCACAGTTAGTGCTGACCAAGTACCCTCTTTGTGGTGGAGAGCCAGGCCCCATAAACAGGCATGCTCTCTGGTTGCAGGTAAGCCAAGGCCCTATATACGGACGGGCTCCCCGGTTGCAGACGAGCCAAGCCCCTAAACAGGCTGACTCTGGTGGTGGTGGTGCCCTCTGGTGTAACTATTTACACTGCGAGAGTTTGTGGCTATAGCCAGTTCATAGCCTTAAGGTTTATTTCTCACATCAGTTTATGTGGGCACATCTCTTAAACTTTAACGTTGCAAAACAAACTTTTCAAACTGGTAACTTGCTTACTTTACTTGAACTTTATGCAGACTCCTCTTCTCCAGGGCTTGGGCCTGTAGGGCTGCGGCACCTGCTGCTTTCTTGACCTCTTTCTTCATCTGTGGTAGTCTCATCAGTAGGTTCCTTGTCTTTTCTTTCTCTGTCTTCATCTGTTTCTTTAGGACATGGTGTTACATCTAGCGCATACCAGCCTCTTTCGCCTTGATGCATGGTAAACTGCACTGAGTCTCCCATCTTTAAGTTTCTTCCAGGATGTCCTCTGGGCAAATTAGCTCTGACGTCTCTCCTATTGACAAAAATGCCTTCTTTGATACCAGGTGCAACGATGAACCCGTATCCTGACTTTAGGCTGAAGTCCTCCACTATTCCTCTACAAAGGGGTCCTCTGACCTGTGCTTTGGCTCTTCTCAGGAACCGTTTTTCTTCTAAGTCTCTGGCCATGACTTCTCTCTGCTCTGGGGATGGCGGTGCAGGGAAAAACTGGGTTCTACTACGGCGCCGTGTCTTGCGGGCTTGATTCTGCTGGGTGGCTGCTTCACTGCTGGCAGGCTCCCAGGTGAGGTTGCTGGATAAATCTTCCTCTTCATCCCAGCGAGAATATGGCAACATCTCCGGCTCTGGGCATGGATCCACTGCTGATGGCTCCTGAGTCAGCTCCTCAGCTTCCTGGCCTCCCCTCCCCCTTAGTTCTTCTGAGCACTCCTTTGGTGGCAGTGCTGGGGATGGACTTTCTTCAGCAGGCCCAGGCAGGGATCTTTTTGGCATGATTGCTGCAGGAGTCGTCTTGGGGGTATGCGGAGGGAGTATGTACTGGTCCACCAACCATTGTGGAAACTTGGCCTCCATGTCAGCCTTCAGCTGCCAGTATGCGGGGTCCTCCCCCAGCGTGGGCTTTCCAGCAGGGACCTCTTTGGACTGGGGAGCGGTGTCTGCTCTGGCCTTGCAGGCCGGGGAAAATGGTGATGCAATCTTGTCTCGGCGGGCCGCGCCTGACATGGCGGCGGCCTGGTCTTGGCGGGCCGCACCTGACGGGGCTGCGGCCTGGTTCAGCACCTCACTTGCGGCGCGGACGAGCGTTGCTGCTGCGGTGGGGTCTCGGCGGGCCGGGCCTAGCAAGGCGGCGGCCTGGGTCAGCGTCACACCTGCGGCGTGGATGAGGGTCGCGGTGGCAGCCGGTTCTTTGCGGGCCGGGCAGGGCATCGCTGCAGGGACCGGGTCTTGGTGGGCCGAGCAGGGCATCGCTGCGGCGGCCTGGGCTTGGCGGGCCGCACCTGGCGTGGCTGCGGCCTGGCTCAGCGTCGCCGCGCCGGGCGCCTCTTCAGGGACCGCGGGCGTGGCAGCAGGGGTCGGGGCATCCGGGCCTGCAGGGGTAATACTGGACTCACCCATCGGTGGCAGCATCGGGGTCTGAGTCATCGCCGTCCGGTCTGGCACTCGTCGTGCGGTTCCCCTCTCATAGGCCTGAACCGCGGCAGCCATCTCCAGAAGTTCCATGCGTTCTTCTCTGATCTGCTCCACGACCCGGGTCTCCAGTCGGTCGCAGAACTGGGCCAGCTCCCGATACCACCAGGCAGCGGAGCCCGGTTCTGGGTTTCTGCGGTCAGACGCCATTTCTTCTGCGCCCTCTTCTGTACGACTTCCCAGCAGTGGACTCGTCGTTGCCTCTAGTAGCAAGCTGTTCAGTTTCCGCTCTGCCTCTTTCAGCAGCTCCTCTCCCAGCAGCAGGCTTCTGGCTCCCTTTCTGTCCCGACGTCTCTGAACGCCTCCGCTCTCATCACTTGCGAGGTCAGGACTCTGCAGGGGATCTCTGGGTAGCCACACCTCTTTGTGGGCGGTAACTTCTCCCAGCGCGGGCTGCTGTTGTTTTTCAGCGCGCTTTTCATGGTGGCAATATGGCGGCGCTTCCAATTTTTCAAGCGGACCGCCCAGGCACATGGTCACCTGTCTGAACAGGTCTAGTCCTTATCCTGTTCGTGACGCCAGATGTGAAGCCCCACAGGTGTAGTGTCGGTGCATTACCTTCAGGGACTCCACTCGGCTGGATCTTGTCACAGGTAGGAGATCTTCTTTTTGTCGTGACGCCACTCTCAGTATTGCGGCCAGTAGGGACCGCCACTGCAGGTTGAGGCACGCCTGGGGCTGATGGTGAGTGCAGTTAGTTGGAATAGCCTCCTGAGAGTGAGGCAAGCCCCAGGGCCCTGTGTAGGTGCGTAGAACCACAAGGCGCAGAATAACTCCACACAGGCAGAATGTCTTTCAGGGTTTTTACTCACTTCAGGTGGCAGGGTGAGTAACCCGGGCGTAGCTGGGATGAACCAGGCTGGAACCAGGTATCCTTCAGGCTGACTTCTGATGGTGACTACCAACTCGCCTTCCTTAGCCCTTGGTGGTTTGGGGTGACCCCGACTTTTAGTCCCTATGGGGGTCACCCAGGGAAGTTGCTGAAGCCTCACTCCCCTTCGTTTGCCGTTTGCTTGTGGCCTGGACCAGCTCACTCCAGCTGCTTGCCTCCTGTGAGCTATGGGCCCTAACTGTGGCTACGTGGCTGCGGCTTTTGTGGCGTTGTGGTGTGGGCTTTGAGGGCCCCACACCGGCAGGTTTAGCAAGGAAAGGTGGATCTATCCCCGCTCCGGGATCTGCCGCCCGTTTGGGCCTGGTTCTCCCTAGCAGTCTCCTTACTTCCCACTCTGTGCTCTCTCTCTAGCTGGAGATGGGTTTCGGGTAGCACTCCTAGGTGACCGTTCTCCCCCGTCGGTAGCCACTGCGCGGACGCTGTCAGACTACAGCAGCCCAGGGGAAGGGGTCAGCTCTCCTCGGAGCTCCCTGGACTCTGCTCTGAACCGGCTCACATCTGGGACCTTCACTGCTGCTGCTCCTGCCAGAGCCTCACTTTCCTGCTCCTCACTCCTCCACACTCTGCTGCAGACCCTAGACTGTTTACTCCTCCTTCTCTTTTCCCTTTTGTGCCTGCCTACGCCACCTAGCAACCAGACTCTCTTACCACACCCCTTGAGAGGAGATGGAGGCTTTTGGCCCCCTCCACTATTCCAGTGGAGGTGAAGGCTTTTCCCCCTCCTGGGATCCCCAGGGGTCCTCTCATAGGTACATGTGTGAGACCTGATCACTATGCGCCTGTGTAGTCACACCTCGGTCAGCCTTCTGGATTACCTGTATTGTACTGTCCCCAGCATGGGTGCAGTACTCAGTGGTGCCTGACCAGGTCAGGGGCGCCACATTTACTACACGGTGGTAGGCGTAAAAATAACAACCCCCTAAAAGCAATTACTGAATTGCTCTTTCTTGTCCATTCTGCAACCTAAACTGTGGAATAGAAAGTGATCAAGAAATATTGTGAATCTCGAAATTATAATTATAAAAGCTTCAGCTCATCCCACAAAACACAATCCCTCAAATCATGGTCAGCAGAAAAATGATATCAAAAGGGGGTTTCCGTGTAAATCTCTGAAATAAGTGACTTAAACAAAACCCCTGATGGAAGATTCCCTATGAGACATATGGAGTCACAGTCTGGCCTATGATCTGGCAGTGTCCCTCTTTATAGTCATGAACAAAAGCTGGGATTCTATCTAAGGGCTCTTTTCCACTTGCGATTTTCATGTGAGTGTGATCCGCTAAAAATCGGATCGCACTTGCACCAGTGTTAATCCACGAGGCAGTGTCCTCTTTCCTTTTACATTTTGACACGAATCATGCTCTCAGTGCAATCGCAATATGCTGCGTTTTGCAGCGAGTCTCGGCTCATGCTCCCCCATGCAACCCTATGGAAGCGTGTGAAACATCACACTGCACTCGCATGTTATGCGACTGCAGTGCGATATATGTGACACCCTGGACTATCCAGGTTGTCCCAGGTAGACATATACACCACACCACACCCCCTTTCCAGTTAGGTAACACCAGCCAAACCAAAACCCTTGTCACCACCCTCCAGGTTTGATGTCCACACCAGGTGGGGCGGAGCCAGGTGGTTGACTCCACCCACCGAGGAGTTCACAGGCCTGGAGGCGGAACCTAAGTAGTCAAGTTCAAGTTGAAATACAGAGGAGTTTGGACAGTGAAGGAGGGAGGTTGAGTCCAGAAGCAGACCTGTGCTCAGGCCTGCCAAAGACTACTCCGGTGGCTGGGTTGGAGCCCAGTCACCATTGGCAAGGAGGCAGATGGTGGTGGCTGCCTGCAGGAGACCAGGAAAACGACCGGCGGAACCGTAAGGGACCGGGACAGGGTAGTGGCCCGCCGGAACCGAACCGGGGAGCCAACTGGATACCGGAGCACCAGCCAGGGTACTCAGACCCAGTGCAAAGCCCTGAACCGACAGGGCTGAGCCGAATCAACTATTGCGGGCTGGACTTAAGGACCTACCCCACACAAGTCCCTTTAGAAGACAACAGCCCAACTATACAGGGTAACGCCACCGCCAAGGCATAGAGACCCAAAGGGCCAGCGTCTGCGGGCAAACGGGCTCCTCCAGCATATATCAGTCAGGGAGCGGACTACCGGTGCCTAGGCACAGGAGTCAGAACATTTACACAGAGGTGCAGGAGAAAGGTGGAGACCACCAACCTAGTCTGGAAGAAGCTGCAGCCGCTTTTGTGCCCCGTTCATCAATCCGTTTGGTTTACCAGTGACTCCACTGTCTTTTGTCAGAGTGAGTACACCAGTGCCATCAGGCACCGCACCGCGACACTTCACCCTGCATCCCGGCCCTCTCCTACTGGGCCCGGGACCAACAACCCCTACCCACGGAGGGGTCAACACCTAGCTGCGCCATTACACCACTCCCGGGATCTCCGCACTTTCACCGCAGCGGTGGTGTCCATAATCACCCCAACCCGTGGGTAGCATCACGAACTGTCATTACAAATCAAACACCCAAATCCCCGCATGTAGCGCCAACTCCCTTGCAGAGCGATGTGACCTCCGGGTCCGTGAGAGGCTCGAGCCACCACCCGCAGTACAAGCACGGATCCGAGCGGCTCGGCGGTCACAGTCGAGCCCGCGGGGCGGTACATATACGCAGAGACAGACAGCAGAGGAGATGGGAAGAAAGTTCTTCCTCCCTCTTCTCCGAGGCTGTGATACGATCGCAAGATCGCATCACAGTCACATGACCCTCGGCTGATGCACACAGCATAGGGTCATTAGCATATTGCGTCCGATGCTCTCGCATCGGAAGCGGTACGCAAGTGGAAAGGAACCCTAAATCAAATAATTCTGAGATGTAGATGGAGAACAAAGGAAAAGAAAAAATATCACATCAGCTCCCCCTGTTCAAGTATTGTTCAATCTAATAAGGGTGCAGTGCAAGGATAGAGACCACAGGTTGGTTCCTGGGTAAAAATGATCAGATAGAAGGTAGAAAGACATGCAGCAACCACAATGAAAAAGGACAATTAAACATTATTTATTAGTATAGTAAGTATTCAATTATCAAAAGGAAAAAAAATAAACACACTAAAGGGTGCTTTACGCGTGACAGGGCTAGCGATGTCGCGAGCGATAGCACCCGGCCCCGTCGTTCCTGCGATATGTGGTGATCGCTGCCGAACCGAACAATACCGCTATGGCAGCGTCACACGCACATACCTGTTCAGCAACATCACTGTTGCTGCAGAACAATCCCTCCTTCAAGGGGGAGGTGTGTTCGGCGTCACAGTGACGTCACAAAACAGCCGCCCAATAGAAGAGGAGGGGAGGAGATGAGCGGCCGGCACATGCCGCCTACCTCCTTCCTTCCTCCTTTCCGGTGGACGCAGGTAGGATGATGTTCGTCGTTCCTGCGGTGTCACATACAGCGATGTGTGGTGCCGCAGGAACGACGAACAACCAGCGGCATGCACCACCAACGATATTATGAAAAGGAGCGACGTGTTAACGATCAACGATTTTTGATGTTTTTGCGATCGCTGATCGTCGCTCCTTTTAGTCACACACAACGATATCGCTAATGGCGCCAGATTTGCGTCACGAACACCGTGACCCCGACAATATATCGTTAGCGATATCGTTGTGTGTAAAGTACCCTTAAGTCTATGCATTTTGAGCACAGACCTAGTGTGTTTATTTTTATTTTTCCCTTTTGTTATCTTAATAGTTACTAATAAAAAATGTTTTTATAGTTGTTTTCCATTGTGGTTGCTGTATGTGTTTCTGCCTTCTACTTCATCATTTAGGTGGAGACCCCAATATAAGTGCTTAGTGTAGTGAACAGGAGAAATGTGAACCAAACTGATCCAAAATGTTATGTACCCTAAAATGGCATCAATAAACACTTCAACTCAACCCACAAAAAGCAAGTTCCCAATCAGTTCCATCATCTGTTAATGAAAATATAGGGTGTTTCCACACTACTGGTAACACCAAGGCTCTGGAGAAGCAACATGACTCTCCCATAAAAGAAATCCAATGATATCTACCAAACCCAAATTTCCGACACACTGATGATCCCCACAGTGTATCTAATCTGCACTTAGCGATGCGAAACATGTGAATGCTAAGTGGGAATGCCTACTTAATTTATGGGGTGCGTGACTCCAGAAGCAAAATCTGGGCACAATGTATTGGACACCACAATGTATTGGGCAGTACAATGTATTGAGTACTTCACAGGCATATTTGCAATTCTCACAATTCTCATTCTACATCACCCACTGAGTGCTTGTTTCTTGAAAACACCAATAGAGTCAAAATGATCACTACAACAGTAAATAAACTCCCAGGGGGGTGTAATTTCCAAAATCGGATTCTTTCAGAGGGGTTTCTTCTGTTCTGTCACTTTGCATATGGAGCTTGCCATCTGTTCTTTGAAAATCTGGGCTTTAAAAGCTGAATTGCTCTCCTTACCTCCCGAACCTTGCCATGTGGCCAAACAGTGGTGTACAGCCACATATGGGATATTGCCATGTTCAAGAGAAATTGTGTTGCCAGCCTTGGGGCCATTTTTACTTATTTTCCATTGTTTTTTCTTCATCGCCTAATAAAACATTAAACATTAAAACAGTAAAACATTTTGTGAAACACATCTGGTGTCAATATGCTCACTATACCACTACATAAATTTATTGAGGGGGTGTACTTTTGTAATTTGGATTCACTTTTTGGAAGTGGGCTTCTGTTGTTCTGGCACCTCAGAGATTCTGCCAATATGACATTGCACCCCCAAACTATTAAAGGAAAATTTGCATTCATTATGGTGCTTGTCCACTTCTAGGCTTTGCACTGTTCCTGAAAAGTAGTTTCTGACCAATATGCGGAGTAATTGCGTAACAAATTTTGTGGTCTGTATTCTCTTATTAGTACTTTTGAAAATTAAAAACTTGTGGCTAAAGCAAAATTTTAGTGGAAAAAAATGATGACTTTTCTTTTCAGATCCCAATGTTACACAATTCTGTGAATCACTTGTGGTTTTAACCCCTTAACGACTGCCGTTACGCCATTTAACGGCGGTCATTCAGGGTACTTATTCCTTAGTGCTGCTTTTCAATAGCGCTGAGGAATAAATAGATAGCGCTATCCCATGTTTAAAAGACCACCTATTGCAGGATCGGTCCCTCATAATTAAAATTATGGGTGCCAATCGTTGTCATGATGCCCTGGGATAATCTGATGACTTCAAGGGCCTGTAAGATCCTGCTATAAGCTGTGTCTTAGACCTCTTTCACACGTGCACATTTTGCAAAGACATGTAAAAGGTGCATATGGCCCTCCGTGCGCCGTGATTTTAGCACACATGTTCTTTTTGTCCTATCCGTGATCACAAGGAGAACAGAAACTGTCTGCTCACCTGTCCCTGGCGTTGCTATCCATGGTACTGATGTCTTCCACTCTGCGGTCTCCAGCCCTGCTGAATCCCTGACTCCCTGCTGCTGCTGCTTCCGGTCTTGGTGCACTGAATATACATAGAGCATAATGAGCAGGCCCGGAAGCAAGTGACAGCAGCGGCAGAGACAGCAGGGCTGGTAAAGGTGAGTGTAGAAATGAATTTTATTTCACAGAAACGTGGTTTTCTCCAGTACCTGTCACACAGAGCACATCCGTGCAGTCCGTGTGACACTCGTGCTACCAGAGAAAAATGGACGTCTACATGTGGCACACACGGACACACGTATGCTCCACACGGACACATGGTCCATGTGAAAACACGCACGTGTGCGCAGACTCATTGATATTAATGGGTCTACGTGTGCCCATGTCTCCGATTCGTGTGAAAACGGACGTCACACGTACCCAGAGACATGAATGTGTGAAGGAGGCCTTAGAGGCAGTCAGTGAATCATTGACAGGTCTCCTGCACTGATGTACACAAGTACGGCAGCACATGAGATCAGAATAAAAAATATTGATGTCCCATAGTGGGACTGTAAAAACAGTAAAAAAAGTAAAATAAAATGTGTAAAAAAAGTAAAACAAAAAAATACACAAAAGGCTCACATAAATCACAAAAACCTGCTTCACCACTAAAAACAAAGCTTTTGTGTTGTAATAAAAATATAGAAATGTACACAAAAATAGTATCGCCAAATCCGGAACATTACTTATTTTGCATGGCGAATACCTTTAAAAATAAAACATGCCAAAAATGGCATTTTTTTCATCAAACTGACACAAAAAAGTGAATGAAAAGTGATCAGAAAGTCATATGTAAAAAAAATGGAAGAAAGACACATAGGCAAAAACAAATTCGTTTTTGTAAAATATAGATTTTAGTGTGTAATAGCAAAGCTTAAAAAAAGCGATATAAACATGGTATCGCTGTAACCGTACTGACCTGAATAATACATCAGTCTTATCACTTTTAACGCACAGTGAACAGCGCAAAAAACAAACAAAAAACAATAAGTGAATTGTTGTGATTTGTTCATTCTTCATTTGAAAAATCTAAATAAAAATCAATTAAAAAAATGTTTCCCAGAATGTTACCAAAAAAACTCCAACGTGTTATACAAAAAATAAGCTCTCATTACAGCTGTTTGCTAAAAATAAAAGAGTTATAGCTCTCAGAATATTGCAACAAAAAAACTATTTATCATAACAAAGCATTTTTACTGTGTGATAGAAGCAGAACATATAAAAAAATATATAAATCTTGTATTGCTGTAATCACACCGACCTACACCGTGATCTACGCAAAAATAAAAATAAGAACTATTTTTGCACTATTGTCTATTTCTACATTTTACCTCTCAAAAATCAGAATAAGGCTCAGCTGATATTTATCCTGCGCTCTCCGATGAGCACCTCCAAACGGGAATTCCATGTAAATCCAAAAAAATGCGATTCAGACAAGACCCCTAATAGAACCAGTCACTTTAATGAGGCAGATGCAGACACTTTGGACTCTGTATGGTCTCTGTTTCGGCGGTGTGTCGTAATTTTAGGTGTCTTTGTAGAGCACAGATGTGGAACACCACAGTTCTGTGCACGCCTAAAAAAATGGACACCAGTGAAAAAGATGTGAAACGGACTCCAAATTGTCATTATTAGAGTTAGTGGTTCCATCAGAGGTTTTGTCTGAATCCCATTTTTGGGGGATTTACATGGAAGCCCCGAATAAGTGCTCAGCACAGAATACAAAAATGTGACCCCAGCACCTTATACTGAGAGTGATCAAAAAATGTTCTGTACCCCAAAATGTTACTACCAAAAACCCTAACTTATGCCCACAAAACCAGCCCCCATTCAGGTCCATCACCTGTCACTGGAAATATATGGGGGTTCCACGTTACTGGTAGAAGAAAGACTCTGGAAAAGCAAATTTGCGTTCCAAAAATCATATAGTCCATGTATAGGTATGGCTTTGGCACCGCTTAAGAACTTA
Organism: Anomaloglossus baeobatrachus; assembly: GCF_048569485.1. NCBI lineage: Eukaryota > Metazoa > Chordata > Amphibia > Anura > Aromobatidae > Anomaloglossus > Anomaloglossus baeobatrachus. The sequence continues at coordinate 182,160,709 of NC_134355.1, read as the reverse complement.
AGGACCTAAGAACTTATCGGGTCCTGTGTTTGCAGAATTAAAGGAGGGTGAACAGGGAGAGGACTAAAACGGAATCTGAGCTCCCTTTGATCTTTCTGCAATGTTTGGACTGTACCCCCATCTTCACAGGAATGGGTATAATGGACAAAAGCTATTAACTGACATCGCTGCTACTGTGCCCTCGGACTTAAGGGGCCATTAACGTTGGCCTACAGGCCCTGTGTTGTGTATTGGCCTAAGGGCCATGTCTTATAAACTGAACTCTTGTTCCGGGGCCCCCCAGCTGAAGGGGGACCACGGTTAGAATGACCCACGTCAGAAACTGTGCGGTTACTACAACCCCGTTGTTGGATGAGGATAATGTCGAAATGTTCATAAAGATGTTGATATATTATATTGTGTGGTGTAAGTATATTTTCTTTTGCTGAGCCATCTGGTTGAGGACAATCAGAGTTAAACAGGGGAGGAATGTAATGGGGTGCTGGACTTGTGCATCCCATTCTAAAGACCCCAGTCAATGTAGAGAATAGTGTACATTTTGTTAATGTGTTAATGCATATGTTGCGTATGGGGCCGTTCATAGACCAGTTTGGGTACTGCTCCTGGGCAGGATATTAGAGGTTTAATACATATATCCAGATTTGCATTATCAAGAATAATATGCTAACTCCACTACAATATTTTTAAATAGAGGGGACACCGGAGTAATTGCGCATTTCAATAGTACAAAATTTTATTACACATATATACTGACAATAATAAAACCATACATGAACATTAAAAAATGAAGTGTAACAGTGTACAAAACACACATAGATGCGGAGGACAAAAATACAGGCTGAATCTCCGTTGCAGTAAAGTAATTGATGTAACAAACAGGAAGGGCCTACATAGGTCTATTCTTCCTGCTAATACAAAGCAACAGATATATACAAATCACCTAGATGATACAATGAAAGTGCTTAGTGCAAACAACAGGTTAATAATTGCTATGTTGCCCATAGAGTGAATATAGTCACAGTATCTGGTCAAAAAAGGATATAGAAAAATACAATCACCATTTATATGAACCAGTGTAGGTTAATATTGCATCTCCAAATTGAACATAGGGATAATAGCTTGGCAAATATGGACCCACACATGTAAGTCCACTGTCATTATTCAGATTTACATTGTTTGATCGACATTATAGCACATGTGGTCCAAATCACTCAGTCTAGCATAGCAAAATAATATTACCCATTGTTAATAGGTGAATCAGCTCAGTAAGACCTCCACCCCAATGTACATTTCACAGAAAAACGCTTCCTCAGGGGGCAGGAGGGATCGTATCTTGTAACATTTTTTTGTCCGGCAAAAAAATGCATTGCACCAGATCCGGCGTGATACGGCGTGTTTTACAATGGAAGACTATAGACGCCGGATCCGGCGTAATGCGGTAAAAAAACGGATGCGGCCGCCGGATCCGTTTTTGTACACTGAGCATGCTCCAATGTATTGAAAAAAACGGATCCAGCAAAAAAAACGGACGAAAAGGATGCAAAAACGGATGCGCCAAATCCGTTTTTTGACGGATCAGGTATATTGGAGCTGTCAAAAAAAAGGATCAGGCACATCAGTTTTTGCATATTCTGCGCCGGCTCTGTTGCATCAGGCACACGCCGGATTGTGCCTGATGCCAAAAACTGATGTGTGAAATTAGCCTTAGGAACAGTTTTGCTCGGGTGAGATGCATGTAAGGAATGCACCAACCTACTAGCATTAACTTACGATGCTGGTACCCACATTCTTTCTTCCAGACCATAACCTTTCCAGTGTACCATCTATTGGAGAGGGTGGCGAACAAATAGGAATTAACAACCCTAGCCACCTGAACTTCTAAGTTACCATCAACAGTTACTGGAGGTGGTGGGAAAAGATGACAGTTCAGAGGATGCAACATATTTCTTGAGCAACGCCCTGTGAAATACATTATAGATTTTAAGTGTTGAGGTAACTGAATGTGAAAAGCTACAGGGTTAATGATGGCGGTAACTTTGTGCAGACCAATGAACCTAGGACTCAGTTTCCAAAAATGAACTTTTAACCTAATATTTCTGGTAGTTAACTACATAGTCATTTACACAGAAGTTCAGACCTGCTAAACATTTTAACAGCCATGTGTTTGAAAGGTATGGGAGAACTGGATGGACAAGTATGCGTCATAGAAAGAGTGCAAATATTGCAGTGGACACAAAATGCAACCTTTGCCACCAAAAATGACAACATAGGCGGTCCAAAGATTTTTTACCACTTGAGTGACCTAAAAGAACCAAGGTTTTAAGATGCGGATTTAAATGCACAAATAATTTCCCTGTAGGACAGGCAACAAGAGTGCCCCCTGAACCTTGGCAGCAGGGGCGTACCTTGAACCTTTAACGCCTCACCCTCAGGATCAGAGCACACAGTGGAAACAACCATCCCCTTTTGTGAAATAGGTACAATATCATCAGAGTTCCCCCCCCCAGGGAACCTGAGGGAACAAACCGTGTGATACAGTGTGAGCTTTACCAGGGTCCATCCAGAAACCTGAACACGACACCAGGTAGCCCAAAAATTGCATCTCCTGCATAGCAAATGCATATTTTTCAAGTTTAGCATACAATTTATTTGTTTGTAATATCTGTAATTCCTGCCTGACAAGTTCCTGATGTGACTCAAAATCGGGTAAGTAAATCAATATATCGTCAAGATTAACGACTTCAGACCTGCCCACCAAGTGGCGAAAAATATCATTGCCGAAATGTTGAAAAATGGCAGGAGCATTGGTCAGACCAAATGTCATCATCAGATTTTTCATAATCTGATCCGATTATAAATCCCCCTAAGGTCCACTTTGGAGAATTATTTAGCATCAACAATTTGATTAAATCTGCAATGACAAGTTAGGGTCCTGGATAGTTATGTAATTTAACTCACAAATGTCTAAACAAGGACATAGGCCTCCAATTTTATTCTTAACAAAGAAGAACCCTGTTGCCACGTGAGAATAGAATATGTCCCTTTGCACGGCTTTCAGAGATATAATCTCAGGGCAACGGCAATCAGAGTCAAAGTCAACAGGTGCGGGTTCCAGGTCTTTACTTACTGGTTCAATGCCGCACCCCGGGTACTTTTACGATCCTCGTGGCATAAAGCACCTTGGGGACCCCCTTGATTGTTTAGGTGTCCCAGCCCTATCGCAGGTGAAGTGGATCCTCGCCTTGAGATGAGCCGCTGAACTCAGTCCCGGATCCAGTATATCACTGTGCCTCGAGCTATTTGGGTGGTGGACGGGAGACTTTAAATCTTTCCGTCCTACAGATGTTGGCAGCCAATGTGAAGTATAACTTGCCCTAGGTCTCTGCACCCTATAGTAGTGCCGGCCCTGTGGAAGCAGCCGCCTGCTTCTCCCCAGCGACCCCTGTTGAACTCCTCCATCTCACAAGATCTACCGGTACCAGACTCCTTCTCCTCCCAGTGTCTCAAGCCTGCCCTTGGTATGGCCGATTCTACCCGAAGGAGCTCTCAAGCACGCCCTTCGGATGACCGTATTGTTCTGTGTTTCAGACATTCTGAAGTCCTTCTGTCTCTGCTCCTGTATTTTCCTGTGCTCACCCCTCTGTTTGGATGAGTCATCAAGCTAGGGACTTTCCAGTTGTCATGGTGATCACACCTGCTCTATTTAGTGAGAAGCCACCTGCTATATGTGTTATGCAAGGAAATTGATGACTCATTCTCTGACTGTGTCGTTTAAGTGAGACATACCAGACATTAACCTTTCCATATCCAGGATGGATACTGTGCCTTAAATGAGACACAGTACCCTGTGGCGGCCAGAAGCCTCACATTCACTTCCAGACCCAAAGATTAACCTTCATTGAATATACACTGCTTTCCCCATCCACTTGCATCTGTCGTTGCAGTCAGACACGCCCTCAGCCGGTGTGATAGGGTGTCTGACCAATCACAGAACCGGTCTGCAGGTCTATAGCATACAGTAAAAATAAATTGTTGTGCAGTCCCCCCATATTCTGATACAAGCACAGATAAAGCTTAAAGCTACAGGCTGCAGTCTCCAGCCCTGCTCTTATCTTGGCTGTGTATCAAAATAAGAGCAACGCGTGTGGCTTTTTTAAAATTTTATTTTAATTTTTTAAAAAACACTGGGGTTTTTTCATTATTATGGTCCCCCCCAATTTTGATACCCAGCCAAGAGAAAATGAGAAAGCCTGACAGAGGTACATGCTTACCAGCCTAAAAAGAGCAACCTGCGACAAGCCCGGCACTTTACCCGGTTCTTCCAGATTGCCCTGGTGAAGGAGTAATAAGGAATTTATAGCAGCCCACAGCTTCCACTAAACCCTACATTAGTAATGGGGAGGGTCTATGATCACTAATCTGTAAGTGAAAGTAAATAAACACAAACACTGAAAAAATCCTTTATTTGGAATAAAATACAAAAACATCTTCTTTCACCACTTTATTAACCCCCAAAACACCCATGCAGGTCCACACAAAGTCCCACAACAATTCAGCTCTGCTACATCTGAGTCAGAGCGAGTGGACATAGAGCATGACTGCCCGCTGTGATTGCAGACAGAGAATGACTGAGCTGTGATCAGCGATGACATCACTCAGGTTATTTGCGGTCACAGCTGGACTTTCCCATGGTCCTCCACCTGTGACCGCAGGTAACCTGACCTCGGAGGACCTCAGGAGATCTTGTTAAACTCAGTGAACTCACTGGCATCTCCTGGCAGAAAACCACATTTTTTTCGCCAAGAGATGCAGATTTAGTGCTGAAATTTTCACACCATATTCTTGCACTAAATATACACCTCCTGCCAAAAAAAAGGCATTAAAACTGTGTCAAATAAACGTGTTTTTTATGTAGATGTTTGGCTTTCATTATTGAATGAAATATGGTTTTGTTTGACCAGATGTTAAGTCATATGACGGATTGGAGAATAGTCTTTATTTATCTTGGAATGTGATTGTTTATACTTTTGTAATATTCAATAAAATCTTGATTGATGAAATAAACGTGTTTTTTGCCAGGAGGTGTAGATTGGGTGCATAAATATGGTGTAAAAATGTCATCACGAACTTTGCATCTCTACGTCCCATAATAAAAAAAAAAAAATTCTGCCAGGAGGTACAAATTTGGTGCTGAAATCTGGTGCAGACATTTCAGCACCAAATTTGCACCTCCTGTTATGATGAATGTGTGTAGACAGGTGTTGTGATTAGTGATGGGCGAATCCGAACTGTAAAGTTTGGGGTTCGTACCGAACACATAGTGTTCGTGCACACTATCCCAAACACGAGCTTTCCTAGGAAGCTTGTGTTACAGTTCGGGTCCAGATCGGGTCCAGGGGCTGTAAAAAAAAAGCACATTATTAAAAAACATTCTGAATATACTTACAGGTCCCGTGACGCGTCCTCCAGACTCTGTCTCCCGGCCGCTTCTGCTTTCGCGTCCGATCATTGCTGTACCCCCGGATAACCACCACTGACTAAAGGACCTTCCATGTCGTCATAGCTATGTGACCAGTCTGGTGTGAATGTTCTACAGACATTGGCTTACAGACTGGTTACATGGCTATGACGTCATGGAGGTTGCTGTTAACTTTTGGGGGTATTCATTGCACTGCTCGTCCCTTGGCAGCCTTCGGCTGTTTTCGGCCGTGTTCACGGTGACGTCAGGGTTCACCCGAGTCCATGGCTAATGGACTCATTTGAACTTTGACTGTCACTGTGCGAGTCTCGCATCGCATCACCCGGCACGGTGCACACTCTCCCGACAGGAGCGGGTCGGCTGCATTTATTTCCATGCAGCTGAGGCACTCTTGTCCGGAGAGTGTCAGGCCAGAGTGTGGGCTCTTTTTCTCCTCCCTCACTATTCATTTATGGGGTTCAAGGCTGTTTGATGCTTTAACCCATTCCATCCCTGAATGGCCTTTTGACACAGGAGGTTGCTCTTTGGTTAGGTAATATGGGGTAGCTATGATTTCAGCTTTATGGTTTTGGCATGTGAATTCTCCATGCAGCTAGGACATTGATGGTGCTATTATATTGTAAATGTTGGGTTTTGGTTATTTGTTGAATGCTTTATAGATACACTCCTTCTTGCTGCCATAGCTGCTCCTTTAATCTATTCACACATTTGCCAAAATACCCACTTTGATTAATAGCAGTGATAAGTGAACATTCCTTTGTCAAGAGGATACGGATGGAGCTAAAATCCTATATGTGATGTATTGTTAGTTACTTATCAAATGACTTATTGATGCACCTTAACACGTTGTTGTATTTGCTTCCACAATATATATATTTTTTTTGCCCTAACAGTGTTGGCGGAAAGCACAGATTCTTTACAAGAATGTGCTTCTGTATGTTTCTTTTAAATTATTTTAATTGTGTGCTAATTATGTTTGTCCCTGTTGAAGAATAATAATAAAATATTTTGTAAACTTTATCCTGAGATCCCAAAAGTTTACATGTCAGTCTTTGCTTGGTTTTATCACTGTTTGTTTTTGGCATATATTTGGTTTAGATCTCATATGATCTAGTGGTGCCCTCTTTCTTATATTAGACTCACACGAGTCACACGGAAGTGGAATCATACCCTCCGTGTCAGCCTGCTTCTCGCTCTATACAGAGCAATGACACAGTGCTAACATGGTTCTCCCTGCTTTTTGCTCTGTAGAGATGCTTGTCTTTACAGAGCTATGAAGCAGAGCTGACATTGCTCTACCTGCTTCTTGCTCTGTAGACACTTGTCTGTTATGATCCGGAACCATGGAAGACCACCACAAATCATTGGTAAAAGGTGACAAGAGCATTGGCAACTAATCTGGCCGCCATCCCCTTACTAACCATCACAACTAGAAGTAGCCAAGGGGTGAACTAACATCCTGTGCACCGCGAACCCAGCCGGAGAACTAACTACTCTAAAGGAAGGAAAGATGAATAACTCTCTGCCTCAGAAAATAGACAAGAATAGCAAGCCCTCCACATTCAAAGACTACGGTGATATAGGAAAAACACAATACACAGATAGATGACAGGATTAGCAAAAGGTGAGGCCCCCACTGACTAAAATAGGAAAGGACAGGAAAGGGGCTAATGGTGGCCAGAGAAAAACCCTACAAAATTCCAAATTTCTGATAGCACAAAAAGGCCCTCAGATCGCACGATCTGAACTCCATCCTATACCAGGTGCTCTTGTCATACCAATGAACAGAAAACAAGAATCATAACAAATTCAACAAGCCACAAACACATGGACTTAAAGGAGCTATACACCAAACAGAACTGCAGGGAGTTCCCCAGCCAAGCAACTGAGGGGGAAAATCCCTGCATGCAAATAAACTGAAAACAACCACAGCAAAAGACAAACTCAGATAAGAGCAAAAGAACCAAACAATAAATAAAGAGCAAGCACTTATCTGGGGTAGATGTGGTGTGGAGCAGAATGAAGCAGGCTGGTGATACAAAGAACAACTGACATCCGGCATAGCCTGGTATCAGACCAGGATTTAAATAAGCAGAGAGTTAGCAAAGGAAACGCCCATTGCACAACACACCTGGTCCAAGTCCAAACCATTCCTGGCCACCAGAGGGAGCCTCCCACAGCCAAAACATAACTAACATTCACAACAGTACCCCCCCTTGATGAGGGGTCACCGAACCCTCACCAACGCCACCGGGTCGCTCGGGATGAGCATGATGGAAGGCGCGAACCAACCTGTCCGCATGAATGTCAGAAGACACAACCCAAGAGTTATCCTCCTGCCCATAACCCTTCCATTTCACAAGGTACTGAAGCTGACGCCTAGTGCGACGGGAATCCAGAATTTTTTCAACCTCATACTCCAGATCCCCTTGTACCAAAACAGGGTCAGGAGCCACTGCTGCAGGAACTGTTGGCTCCACATGTTTCTTCAACAAGGACTTATGGAAGACATTGTGAATCTTAAATGACGCAGGCTGGTGATACAAAGAACAACTGACATCCGACATAGCCTGCTATCAGACCAGGATTTAAATAAGCAGAGAGTTAGCAAAGGAAACGCCCATTGCACAACACACCTGGTCCAAGTCCAAACCATTCCTGGCCACCAGAGGGAGCCTCCCAGCAGCCAAAACATAACTAACATTCACAACACTTGTCTGTAGAGAGTGATAAAGCAGAGCTGACATTGCTTTACCTGCTTCTTGCTCTGTAGAGACACTTGTCTGTACAGAGTGATGAAGCAGAGCTGACATTGCTCTCTCTGCTTCTCGCTCTGTAGAGACACTTGTCTATACAGAGCGATGAAGCAGAACCAACATTGCTCTACCTATAGACTACAGCGGACTAAAGATTTTTTTTATAATAAACATGGAGTCTCTAAATGTTTTTTTTTAGTTTTATTTCTAATAAAAAAAAATGTTTCTATGTGTTGTGCTTTTTTTTACTGTTTACTGGAAATTCATGGTGGCCATGTCTAATTTAGGAATACCAGCAATTGGAATAACATTAAATGAATATAGTGTTACAATTCCTCTTCCAAATTGGGATATATTTGTAGCATAGTAGAGGATTAAATTAATAGACAACTTTTATTCTAGTAGTTAAAAGGATAAACATGCAAAAAAATGGTGAAATTAACTCAAAGTGAAAGAAAAAAGAACCTTATTGTCCAATAGGACTAATTCAATATCTGTATATCAAGCACCAGTTTTATTGAAATATGTGTGCCACTAGATATCAAAATTTATCTTAACCGCAACATCAACATTAATCAACCATTCAGGTTGTAATGATTGCAGAGAGACCAGGATCTAAATATCTCTATATATAATTGCCTTAAGGCTACTTTACACACTGCGATATCGGTCCCGATATCGCTAGTGTGGGTACCCGCCCCCATCTGTTGCGCGACACGGGCATATCGCTGCCCGTGCCGCACAACATCGCCCAGAGCCGTCACACATACTTACCTGTCCGGCGACGTCGCTGTGACCGGCGAACCGCCTCCTTTCTAAGGGGGCGGTCCGTGCGGCGTCACAGCGACGTCACTGAAACGTCACTGAACCGCCGCCCAATCGCAGCGGAGGGGCGGAGATGAGCGGGACGTAACATCCCGCCCACCTCCTTCCTTCCGCATAGCGGCCGGGAGGCAGGTAGGGAGAGCTTCCTCGCTCCTGCGGCGTCACACGCAGCGATGTGTGCTGCCGCAGGAACGACGAACAACCTCGTTACTGCTGAAGTAACGATAATTGGGAATGGACCTCCGTGTCGCCGATTAGCGATTTTTCACTGTTTTGCAACGATGCAAAATCGCTAATCGATGTCACACGCAACGGCATCGCTAATGCGGCCGGATGTGCGTCACGAATTCCGTGACCCCAACGACTCCGCATTAGCGATGTCGTAGCGTGTAAAGCCCGCTTTATTCTGTCTGATTGGCCGCTGGGCTCGCCATGGCCCCGCCCTCCCGCACGGATTGGCCGCTCGCCCAGGCTGCGCCCCCACACGGATTGGCCGGCCGCTCGCCCAGGCTCCGCCCCCCCACAGATTGGCCTCTCGCCCCGGCACCTTGCAGGCATTGGTAACTCGGCCACGCCCCGCCCCCTCACGCAATGCACGCTAGCTCTGGCCCCGCCCCCCCCACGCATTCCCCGAACTGACACGGTCACGGAGCCACGACTACCAGGTGAGTCCTGTAACCCTGGGAGCCCGCATCAGCGTACGCCGCCACATACTCTCGCATTGCTGGGGCTGGCCGGCGTATGCTGGTGTGGGCTCCCGTGCGAGCGGGGACGAGATACGCTGGTAACCATGGTAGCATAGTTACCAGCGCATCAAGGTCCTGCAGCGGCGGAACATACACACACGCACACACATAACAGCACACACATACACACACACACATCAGATCACACTCGCTATCACACACCTCACACACACACACCTCACACACACATCACATCGCATCCACATACTCACAACATCCTGGGATATCGCTTGCTTCTCGGCGGCGATACTGTGCTGTGAGCTTCCAGGACTTGCCAGAGGATCACATGGCCAGAAGCATGTGGTATCTCCGGATGTTGTGAGTATGAGCGCGTATGTGCAATATCGTCAATGTGTGTGTGCGTGAGTGTATGCGATCGGGTGTGTGTGTGTGTGTGAGTGTATGCGATCGGGTGTGTGTGTGTGTGTGTGAGTGTATGCGATCGGATCTGTGAGTGTCGGCAGAGGAGCACGGCGTGCTGGAGGAGGCTGAGAGAAGAGAGGCTGATGCTGGGGGAGGCTGAGGCTGGGGTAGGCTGGGAGGAGAGAGGCTGATGCTGGGGACCGAAAAGGCTGATGCTGGGAGGAGAGAGGCTGATGCTGGGGGAGGCTGAGGCTGGGGTAGGCTGGGAGGAGAGAGGCTGATGCTGGGAGGAGAGAGGCTGATGCTGGGGGAGGCTGAGGCTGGGGTAGGCTGGGAGGAGAGAGGCTGATGCTGGGAAGAGAGAGGCTGATGCTGGGAGGAGAGAGGCTGATGCTGGGGGAGGCTGAGGCTGGGGTAGGCTGGGAGGAGAGAGGCTGATGCTGGGGACAGAAAAGGCTGATGCTGGGAGGAGAGAGGCTGATGCTGGGGGAGGCTGAGGCTGGGGTAGGCTGGGAGGAGAGAGGCTGATGCTGGGATAAGAGAGGCTGATGCTGGGAGGAGAGAGGCTGATGCTAGGGACAGAAAAGGCTGATGCTGGGAGGAGAGAGGCTGATGCTGGGGACAGAAAAGGCTGATGCTTGGAGGAGAGAGGCTGATGCTGGGATGAGAGAGGCTGATGCTGGGGACAGAGAGGCTGATGCTGGGGACAGAGAGGCTGATGCTGGGATGAGAGAGGCTGATGCTGCGGGTAGAGAGGCTGATGCTGGGAGGAGAGAGGCTGATGCTGCGGGCAGAGAGGCTGATGCTGCGGGTAGAGAGGCTGATGCTGGTGCAGCATGGGGGATGGAGCACGATGGGGAGTGCGCAGCATGGGGGATGGAGCACGTTTGGGAGTGCGCAGCATGGGGGATGTAGCACGTTTGGGAGTGCGCAGCATGGCGGATGGAGCACGTTTGGGAGTGCGCAGCATGGCGGATGGAGCACGTTTGGGAGTGCGCAGCATGGCGGATGGAGCACGTTTGGGAGTGCGCAGCATGGCGGATGGAGCACGTTTGGGAGTGCGCAGCATGGCGGATGGAGCACGTTTGGGAGTGCGCAGCATGGCGGATGGAGCACGTTTGGGAGTGCGCAGCAAGGCGGATGGAGCACGTTTGGGAGTGCGCAGCATGGCGGATGGAGCACGTTTGGGAGTGCGCAGCATGGCGGATGGAGCACGTTTGGGAGTGCGCAGCATGGGGGATGCAGCACGATGGGGAGTGCAGAGTATGGCGGATGGAGCACGTTTGGGAGTGCGCAGCATGGCGGATGGACCACATTTGGGAGTGCGCAGCATGGCGGATGGAGCACGTTTGGGAGTGCGCAGCATGGCGGATGGAGCACGTTTGGGAGTGCGCAGCATGGGAGATGGAGCACGATGGGGGGTGCGCAGCATAGGGGATGGAGCACGATGGGGAGTGCGCTGCATGGGGGATGGAGCACGATGGGGAGTGCGGAGTATGGCGGATGGAGCAGGTTTGGGAGTGCACAGCATGGCGGATGGAGCACGTTTGGGAGTGCGCAGCATGGCGGATGGAGCACGTTTGGGAGTGCGCAGCATGGGAGATGGAGCACGATGGGGGGTGCGCAGCATAGGGGATGGAGCACGATGGGGAGTGCGCTGCATGGGGGATGGAGCACGATGGGGAGTGTGCTGCATGGGGGATGGAGCACGATGGGAAGTGCACACCTCCCCCCAACACACACACACACACACTGCCACACACGCACTGCACAACACACCACACACACACACTGGGAACCACAAACAACTGCCCTACACAGACACCCACACACACATGCAACGCTGCACACACACAACACCCAACACACAAACACCGCGGCACACACAAATATACGCACATACCGCACAACACACACATTGCACAAAACATACCTCCCCCAAAACACACCACACACACACAAACCGCGCAACACACACACACACAACGCTACAGACACACAGCGCTCCACAAACAACGCAACACACGCAACACACATACAACACCGCTCTCACCCCCCGCCACACCCAGACAACACCCAGAACATGTACAGCGCCCTACACAAACACTTGGTAACTACACACAACAACATCTATATATATATATATATATATAAAACAAAAATCATACATGAACTACACAATACGTAAATTCTAGAATACCCGATGCGTAGAATCGGGCCACCTTCTAGTTAGATATAATTACGATGTGTACTAATCTGCTGATCTACTGAGGGCTATAGCAGCGCCTAAAGATTACACATATTGATACAATATAGCACAACAAACTGATGGTTCATATAGAATCTCAAAAAAGCTTGGTTAGAAACATCCATTTAAGTCGCATTTAATGCTATTCAGATTCTTAAATATTACCAAGGTACTTCATGATTGTTGCCCAACATAACTGTATTTTCTCACATAGGGCTATCCTATCCTAACTAGCCCTGGAGAAATATTATTGGACAGTCACAATGATGACTTACTAATCAATAGTTGCACCTGATCACAGTGGTGTTACAGAGCGGATTAGTTTTAGCCATAAATAAAGATCTCACAGCAATCATTGCAGTTAAATAATCACAGTGGTGATATACAAGAGAAAAGGATTGATCTCACCCAAAAATCCAGGTCTCATGTTGAAAGGATCCCCTTGTGGGGGCAGGAGCTAATGGGGAGTTAGCGTCCGGTTTAGTCCACTGCAGGGTAGGAGCTCTGTGCCTGGTTGTGGATGGACACCTGATTCCTCCACATTTATGCAATAGATCTGTCGGTCCATATTCACTAGAGACAGACTAAGAACAACATGTTCGAAACGCGTACTCCCAGTTAATTCACCATGATGTCATGATGGAACTTTTTTTAATGATCATGAAATAAAATTTTGCATTTTTTAAACAATTCTAGTTTGGACTTGGTTGCTGGAAACATTTTTCCTTTTATTGCTGTTGTTCAGGTATGCACTCCCCAAGTCGCATAAGAATACGTTCCCACCTAAATTTAGACCAATAAATTCAGGAATAGGGTCGATAACGGAGCATCTTTCTGAGTGGCTGGATAATCACTTACAAATTTTGGTAAAGGCAACCCCGAGTTATATCCAAGATAGCAAACATGTTTTAAATGTTCTCTCCCATGTTCAGTGGCAAGATAATTATAGCTGCATTATGTGTGATGTGCAAACATTATACACATCGATCCCACATTACCTAGCCATCTTGGCCCTTAAAAATCAACTGGAGAAATATTCGAATTATGCCAATGATCTACAGGAATATATCTTGGAGGTCACAACATTCTTGTTAAAGAACAACTACTTCACTTTCCTTGGAGATAATTACCTGCAACAACAAGGCTGTTCTATGGGAGCGAGGTTTTCACCCTCGCTCGCTAATATTTTCATGTTCTGGTGGGAGGAAGAATTTATTTTTAATAATTCCAATCCATTTGTTTCCTGATATGATGATTTATTTAAGATTTATCAATGATATATTGATAATTTGGCGAGGTTCAGAAACCAGAGCTACTGATTTTGTTTCATATATCACCAATAATCCATACAATCTTTCATTGAGCCACCAGTATGAATTATATGAAATCATTTTTTTGGATATGACATTTACGGGTAATAATAGTAGAGGCATTGTTGATTGCAGGTTATACCGTAAACCGTCTGCTGGCAATTCATTATTGCATGCAAGCAGCTGTCATCCTAGACACGTAATAGAAAACATACCCACAGGTGAATATATCAGGGCCAAAAGGTGTTGTAATACTAAAGATGATTTAGACAAGGAATTTGAAGTAGTGGACAAAAGATTTCTAACCAGAGGTTATTCAAGGATTAATTTGGAAAAAGGAAAGAATAAATCCCACCAGAAAAATTGTAGCCAATACTTGGAAATAAATAAGAACATAAATAATATAAAATCAAATAGCCAGATGCCTGTGGGGTTTTTTTTACCAGATTTAGTAAAAACTATCATGAAATTGTCAGAATTATAAAGAAATTTCTTCCTATATTAACAGCAGATGAAACTTTATACAAAATTCTAGATGCGGGTGTTAAATTTGTATCAAGAAGAAATACAACACTGGGTGCAATTGTGTCACCAAGTGATCACAATAAAAAACTTGATAAAAAATCTGATAAAAAAATCGATAGGAAACACCACTGGCAACTGGCTTTCAACTGTCGGGTGCTACAAAGGTGGGCATAAAACTTGCGGCTTATGTAAATATATGGTCAACACCAATAATTTTACATCTTACTCAAATGGTAAAATTTTATATTCTTTTAATTCCCTGATCAATTGCGGTACAAATAATGTGATTTATTTAATTTCATGCGTTAAATCCCGATCACAGTATATAGGTAGCACAACATGTACGTTGAGAAAAAGGCTATCAGAACATATTTATGATGTCAATAATATCACCACTAGAGGTTTATCAGGTACATCACAGCATTTTGTCAACGTGCATGCAGGTAATGTGGATTCATTACAAGTGAATGCAATTGAAAAGGTGTGTTTGCCTAAAAGGGGTGGAAACCTCAAAGATATCTTATGCCACAAAGAAATAACATGGATTTTCCCGATGGACACTAGGGCCCCCTCAGGAATGAATTTGAAAAAAGACATGTTATATGTATATTGATGTGTAATGTTTGAATATTATGTTGATGGTGGCATATAATCGTGATGATTCACCATGTGAATTTGTGAACTCCCTTTTCTGATCTCATGTCCGGTTTCATGGTTCCTTTTAAATAGATCTGTCGGTCCATATTCACTTGAGACAGACTAAAAACAACATGTTCGAAACGCGTACTCCCAGTTAATTCACCATGATGTCATGATGGAACTTTTTTAATGATCATGAAATAAAACTTTGCATTTTTTAAACAATTCTACTTTGGACCTGGTTGCTGGAAACATTTTTCCTTTTATTGCTAGAATAAAAGTTATGTATTAATTTAATACACTACTATGCTGCAACCATGTCTAATGTAGCCTGGCACCATGATTTTCGGGCTTAGTACCAGCTGAGAATACAAAGCTGATATTAACCCCTTTATTACCTAGTGCGCCATCGCCATCAGGGCTGCTGGACGAGCTGGGTAAATTGCCTGGAAATGGCGCTAAGAAACAATGCACCATTTCTAGGGACGGCTGCGGCCTTTGGTTTTTAGCATGGAGGGCCCAGAACGCTTGGGCCTTACCATGCTGAGAATCCCAGCCTCCAGCTGCCTGGCTTTACCTGACTGGTGATCAAAATACGGCGAAAACTCACACATTTTTTTAAATTAGTTTTTTAAATAATTAAAAAAAATTAATGGGATTCCTGTATTTTGAGGCCAGCCAAGGAAAGCCAGGCAGATGGGGATGGAAGCCCAGAGCTGTCTGTTTTATCTGTGCTGAGAATCAAAAATCCTGCAGAGCGCTACGTCATTTTTTGAAATTATTTATTTATTTTTACACTACTATATGTATGAGGGACACAACCGCAAATCAATTGGCTGTTGGAGTAACCTGGAATCTGCCCATACATTCTAGATGCTAAAATGTATGGACTAGTTTTAGGTTACGCCAGCATCCAATCACAGACGCTTACTCTGTGACAGCGTCTGTGATTGTCTGTTATTTTAACAGAAGAAAAAACAACAACACAGAGAAAAAATATTTTATTAGAAATAAAACAGAAGACATTTAGGACTCCATCTTTATTAATAAAAAAAAAAAACCTCCGACGTAGTCCAAAGGCGGGCGAGCATCATCAGCTCTGCTACATCTGACTTACAGGACTTTCCATGGCGCAATAGCTATGTGACCAGTCTGTGTGAATGTTAATACCTCATGGGTTACAAGACCTTTCATGACGTCATAGCCATCTGACCAGTCTGTAACTCAATGTCTGTACAACATTCACACCAGACTGGATACATGGCTATGGCATCATGAAAGGTCCTGTAAGTCAATGATGGTTACCCGGGGGCACAGCAATGATTAGACCCGGAAGCAGAAGCGGCCGGGAGACAGAGTCTGCAAGACGTGTCGCCGGACCTGTAAGTATAATGACAATGTTTATTATTAATTATATTCTTTATTTTATAGCCCCCCCCCTACATAACTGTAAAGTCCAAGTTCGGTGTTCGGACGCAAGTTCGCACTCAATCTCAGAACCCGAACTCGATCTTTACAAAATATTCGGGTGAGGCTCCCGATCCCGAACATCGAGGGGTTCGCCCATCACTAGTTGTGATGCGTGCTATGCAAGAGACTTGAAAAAAAAATGCAGTTAAAAAGAGGTGATCAGCTGTGTGAAACCTAGGTATATAAAAAAAATTTAATATTTAGATCAAAACTGTGAGAAATATAAGTATTATAGAAATGGATATGCATTTTTAAAAAATGAATAATAATAATAATATGCAATAAATGAATAGGGAACAACAGGGAATATCTGTTGTTAATGGACGTGAACAAATGGACTAGAACTCATTAGTGATATAAATGATATATGTGTTCTCATGCTACTGAGTGTGCTATGTGAGGAGGGCAGAAAAAGAGATGTATTGTAATTAAAAGTTAATAATATGTGTAAAAATATTTCATTAATGAACATTCAATATGTGTCAATGTGTGTGTAAAAAAAGTAATTAAGAATTAAAAATTAATTAAATAATTACATGATTGATTAGAAATATATTAAAAGTAACTGATGAGTATAGCTATTTTTAGGTATACAAGTGAAAAAATGAAACATATAGGAAGAACAACATCTATTTTCAATGGAATCTTGCTAAACAAAGGTAATGCAATGGTTAATGGAGGAAAAACAGAGCTGTCCAGAAGCAACCAAGTCAAGTGAGAGAAGAATGAAATAGGAAAGCCAGTATATGATAACTATGAAGGGTCAACAGAGTTCAGAGTGACATGAGATAAGGAAACATGCAAAAGCTATTTGGGAAGATGAAGTATACATGCTGTATATTTATGAAAGAAGTAACACAAAAGCAAAGACAATGCAATTGTTAACTATGAAGTGTAAACGGAGTTCAGAGTGATGTGAATGAGTGAAAGTGAAATAAGGATACAGATCACGCTCATCACTTTTATATGTTTTTAGGGTAATACCCTATTGCAGTTTTTATCCATAGTTCTTATCGAACAATGAAATTTGTTTCGGGCTGGTCTAGTCCCTGCTCTAACGAGCATGCGCCGGTAATCATCACATACTCAGGATGCGTTCTCTACGCTATATTCCTTTTGAATTCTCACTGACATTGTGTGCCCTCGCCAGCTTTATAGAAAACTGTTGAGCTGGCAAGAGAATTCACTGTCAGTACGAATTGAAAAGGAGAGTATGCAGCAAGCAAGGAGAATACAGACCAGCTCCTGAAACAAATATCTCCCTGAAAAAAACTCTTTGCCCACTATGCCTGGGTTCAATACTGAAATGATGCTGCTGCTCTTCATGTCTGTTATTTATGTGATATCAGAGCTGCAGCTAATCAGCGAATTCAGCCTCTGATGCCATCAACTTTAGTAATGGTGTCACACTCACTTATTGGCTGCAAAGCTATCGACGTGACTTCAGCACTGAAAACAATAACATACACCTGGAGCACCTGCAGCAATTTATAGCTGGACCTGAGGAGGTTGAGTAAAGCACCAGTTTAAACCAAACTGCACCAGGGGAGAGGGGAATGGGCATTGGGAGAATGGGCAACAGAATGGCAGTTATTGAATTTCCTATGCCACAACTCTCTGCTTAACAGCAAGATAGCAAAAACTATAGAAGTATATGATGCTACAACTTTGGCCTCTATACCTTCAAGCTTTCAAATAAACTGGATAACCACCATACTCTGCGATACACACTGGATTGTACTGATCTCTGATCTAATCCCATATTTCATTGGACAGATATCAAGACGTCTGTAAAGTTGACTCTAAACAATGCCAAAGACTTGACTCAACAATTAGTTTTCGACTTCCACCGACATCACTATAAGTATTTCATCATTATCTTCAATCCATAAAACTTCAGAATGTAACCTCAGAAATATTCTCAACATTTATTTTTATGTTAATTAAAAACCAGTACTATACAAAAAACTTAAGTTTCCCAAGGTAACAGAGCAATAAATGCTTCTAAGCCATCTTAGTAGCAATTTGCATCTGGCCCTAGGCTCTAAAAGAATTCTTTTCTCACCATTTGATCTAAGAAAGACTATCAAGACTATCAACTAAAAGCTGCCTTCTGATCCATCTGTAGGTGTATAGCCCCTACGAAACAGTTAAGAATGCTATGAATTTAAGATGCAGTGTTCCCCTGTTTTCTGTGTGCTATGGACTGGCTGGTTCAGCTGGCACTCTGCCTCTTAACTGCAGACTTGGACTAACGCAGCGCAGAAGATGTGGGAAAGAGAGAAAGAGAGGTAGAAGAGTTTTGGGCGGGAAAAGAAGAAGTCGGGTCGCCTCAGAGTGTGAGAGCGAGGAGTCACTGCCTGTGTTCTATGGGGAGATAAGGTATGCACACCAGTGACTATGTAAGTGGAATACATGAAATAGCAGAAACTGCTGTGTGAATACTGACTTGAAAAATCCAATAGCTATATGTAAGAGTGAAAATGTGAAAAATGGAATCTACATTACTGCTATGAACATATGAATCAAGAGAAATTTAGCTACTGAATTGATCAATGCAATAGAGCCCCAATACTACGCCAAAGTATTTCTCTACGTTGGGGTCCCTAGCTTGTGTGTGTCCTCTCATGCAGTTAAAAAACTTACCGTGTATGGGAAGCTGAGACCCAGGCTATTTATGCGTATGATATGGATTGGCAATAGGTGTGGTTGGGGAGGGTTCACAAACGAAAAACTACTAACAATAAGGAATAACGTTTGGAACACCATTCTAAGTCTGAACTGGGTGCAAAAACCTAAAAAAACATCACTATGGGGAGATAAGGTATGCACACCAGTGACTATGTAAGGGGAATACATGAAATAGCAGAAACTGCTGTGTGAATACTGACTTGAAAAATCCAATAGCTATATTTAAGAGTGAAAATGTGAAAAATGGAATCTGCATTACTGCCATGAACATATGAATCAGCCTGGGTCTCAGCTTCCCATACACGGTAAGTTTTAAGACCCCAACGTAGAGAAATACTTTGGCGTAGTGTTGGGGCTCTATTGCATTGATCAATTCAGTAGCTAAATTTCTCTTGATTCATATGTTCATGGCAGTAATGCAGATTCCATTTTTCACATTTTCACTCTTACATATAGCTATTGGATTTTTCAAGTCAGTATTCACACAGCAGTTTCTGCTATTTCATGTATTCCCCTTACATAGTCACTGGTGTGCATACCTTATCTCCCCATAGTGATGTTTTTTTAGGTTTTTGCACCCAGTTCAGACTTAGAATGGTGTTCCAAACGTTATTCCTTACTGCCTGTGTTCTGGCCAAGAATGGCGGTTTGGGAACAGGTACAGTGCCTGCTGTGAGAGATACAGCGAGCCGGAGCATGAGAGAGTCCTGCTTACTTTCAAGCACGTACAGGACTGAGGCACTACTACAGTAGGTCGGCAAATCCCAATAGAAGAAGAGATGTCACCCGGAGGAGTCAGGAGGACTATGTGAGGAAAAGAGTTCACCCCCGCCCTGCAAGAAGTGCGCACCGACGAACATCACAGCACTGGGAATGGACTTGTTCCCACTCGACTGTACCATGAGTCTTTAATGGTGTGCCCACTTAATAGGGTGTAGTGTAGACCTCAGTAGCCAGAGCACGGTGACCACGCGACCCAAGTAGCAGAGGTTAGATAGGTCACAATGTCAGTCAATGTCAGTCTATAGGAAGTCCTCAGTAGCCAGAGCACGGTGACCACGCGACCCAAGTAGCAGAGGTTAGATAGGTCACAATGTCAGTCAATGTCAGTCAATGTCAGTCTATAGGAAGCCCAAATAGTTGCTATTTGGCAACTATTCGGGTTTCCCATAGACTTCCATTGTGCATCGAATATTTGCAAATAGTCGAATAGCGGCGACTTATTCGGCGAATATGGGCGTTGCCGAATATTTGAGGTATTTGATTATCCCTAGTAATAACTTTAGAATGCTTCAACGGATCCCTGTGACTCTGGAATATTTTTTTGGTTACATATTGTCATATTGCCAGAGAGTTATGTCACACAAAATAGTTAACAAATTACATTTCCCACATTTCTACTTTATATCAGCACCAATTTTGAATTTTTTTTTGTTAGGAAGTTAGAAGGGTTCAAAGTTTATCAGCAATTTCTAATTTTTCTAACTAAAATTTTTACATTTTCCCACAAAAATGTTAGTTTAGCTCCAAATTTTGCATATTCACAAGGGTAACAGGAGAAATTACAATTTCATTTTGTTGTGCAATTTCTCCTGAGTACGCCAATACCCCAAGTGTGGTGGAAATCTACTATTTGGGCGCACGGCAGAAGGCAAGGAGTGCCATTTGAATTTTAGAGCACAAAATTGCCTGGATAAGATAGTGGACACCAAGTCTTGTTATCTGATCTCGGCTATTCAACCCTGGACTGTTATTGACTGTGCTTTGCCTGCCCCCCTTGACCTTGTTATTACCTTCTGGCTTCTGACCTCCGACCTCCTCCTAGCCCTTTCCTCCCTGCTCCTTGTATCCCATACATACTCTCCAGGTATCCTGACCCTTGGCCTGTATCTTGACCTCGTTTCTACCTGCTCCCTGTGTTCTGTCATGTCCACTTGGTTACTGATCCCGGCTTGTGAGACTTTCCCTCTTCTCTCACTACACTAGTGCTTCCAGTGCCATTTAGTTACTAACTTCATACTACGCCACATAGTGTCTAGCTTCCCATCCAGTGCCACCTAGTGACTAGTAGCACACTAGTCCGTAGTGCCAAGCATTACACTGGCACAATACTCCCACCATAATGGCTCTCCATCAAAAGAAAGGACGGCAGTAACGGGGGCAGAAAAGCTGGGGAGCTTTGCTAGGATCCAGGGGGAATTGACAGGTGAGAGAGGGACTCCCCTACGACACCAGGTAACTACTCTGGAGATGGCTGACAGAGAGAGGGCACATGGAGAACAAGCAGGCAAGATGACTATATTCTCTCAGGAACAACTCCAGGGGGACAAATATGAGCTGCAGACAGAGAATATAAGTAGAACCAACACTGCAGGATGTACCATCAGAGGTTAACTCCTGCAGTTCCATATTGACGACTCTGACTAGTCATGTGCGAGGGCTTTGAGAAGATGTTGCCCTCATCAGGCAGAAAATGCAGAAAATGAATACTAAAGTCACAGAGCTGGAGCAGTGAGTAAGTGGCATAGAAGATCAGATGCCCTCTTTGCAAAAAGATCCCAAAAGAGGTCATCAGAACATCAATGCCCTGATTACTAAAACTGACAATCCGGAGAACAGTCTCCGGCGAAATAATCTATGCATTGTGTGGGTCCTGGAGAAAGCAGAAGGTCAAAACCCTTTTGACTTTTTTTGAGTCCTAGCTGATTTAAAAATTTAGCAAGGATGATCTCTCTTCCTTCTTTGCCATTGAGAGACCACACAGAGTCCCTACAAGACCCCTGCCGTTTGGTGCCCCTCAAAGGCTTACATTAATTAAATTGCTGCCTTTCAGAGACTGAGGCTTTATTCTATGCAAATCTAGAGATCATTTCACACTAACTATTGGTGTGTGGAAAATATCTATTTATCCTGATTTCTCATCCGAAGTGGGATATAAATCAAAGGCTTCAGGATAAGCAAATCCCTTACTCAATTATCTACCAAGTCCAACTCAGGGTAGTTGCCTTGGGAAGAGTGCATATGTTCGAATCGTCTTCTGAAGCCTTGCCGTGGTTGGACTCCAATGAAAAGTCACTTCGGAATGGAGCTGGCTGAAAGAACTTTTCCTGTGGTGCTGAATAGAAGGACTGTTTCCATGTTGTTCAGTAAAATGACTTTTCCTGTGGACCTGCTTTAATTAAAGATAGGCCCGAATAAGTACGAAGGAGTAATTACAACTTTCTAACCCCAGATTTTTTTCCTTTTGTTCTCTCATCTCTCCCTCACCCACTTTCTCTTCCATTTCTTTTTCTTCTTTTTTCTTTTCTTCTCTAAGTGCACTGAGGCTGTTGACTGTCTCTATTTCTCTTTATTTAAGAGAAATATCTGAAGGTTCTTGCTTGTTTAATTTTGGGTACAGATTGGATTAGACCCGGAAGCAGAAGCGGCCGGGAGACAGAGTCTGCAAGACGTGTCGCCGGACCTGTAAGTATAATGACAATGTTTATTATTAATTATATTCTTTATTTTATAGCCCCCCCCCTACATAACTGTAAAGTCCAAGTTCGGTGTTCGGACGCAAGTTCGCACTCAATCTCAGAACCCGAACTCGATCTTTACAAAATATTCGGGTGAGGCTCCCGATCCCGAACATCGAGGGGTTCGCCCATCACTAGTTGTGATGCGTGCTATGCAAGAGACTTGAAAAAAAAATGCAGTTAAAAAGAGGTGATCAGCTGTGTGAAACCTAGGTATATAAAAAAAATTTAATATTTAGATCAAAACTGTGAGAAATATAAGTATTATAGAAATGGATATGCATTTTTAAAAAATGAATAATAATAATAATATGCAATAAATGAATAGGGAACAACAGGGAATATCTGTTGTTAATGGACGTGAACAAATGGACTAGAACTCATTAGTGATATAAATGATATATGTGTTCTCATGCTACTGAGTGTGCTATGTGAGGAGGGCAGAAAAAGAGATGTATTGTAATTAAAAGTTAATAATATGTGTAAAAATATTTCATTAATGAACATTCAATATGTGTCAATGTGTGTGTAAAAAAAGTAATTAAGAATTAAAAATTAATTAAATAATTACATGATTGATTAGAAATATATTAAAAGTAACTGATGAGTATAGCTATTTTTAGGTATACAAGTGAAAAAATGAAACATATAGGAAGAACAACATCTATTTTCAATGGAATCTTGCTAAACAAAGGTAATGCAATGGTTAATGGAGGAAAAACAGAGCTGTCCAGAAGCAACCAAGTCAAGTGAGAGAAGAATGAAATAGGAAAGCCAGTATATGATAACTATGAAGGGTCAACAGAGTTCAGAGTGACATGAGATAAGGAAACATGCAAAAGCTATTTGGGAAGATGAAGTATACATGCTGTATATTTATGAAAGAAGTAACACAAAAGCAAAGACAATGCAATTGTTAACTATGAAGTGTAAACGGAGTTCAGAGTGATGTGAATGAGTGAAAGTGAAATAAGGATACAGATCACGCTCATCACTTTTATATGTTTTTAGGGTAATACCCTATTGCAGTTTTTATCCATAGTTCTTATCGAACAATGAAATTTGTTTCGGGCTGGTCTAGTCCCTGCTCTAACGAGCATGCGCCGGTAATCATCACATACTCAGGATGCGTTCTCTACGCTATATTCCTTTTGAATTCTCACTGACATTGTGTGCCCTCGCCAGCTTTATAGAAAACTGTTGAGCTGGCAAGAGAATTCACTGTCAGTACGAATTGAAAAGGAGAGTATGCAGCAAGCAAGGAGAATACAGACCAGCTCCTGAAACAAATATCTCCCTGAAAAAAACTCTTTGCCCACTATGCCTGGGTTCAATACTGAAATGATGCTGCTGCTCTTCATGTCTGTTATTTATGTGATATCAGAGCTGCAGCTAATCAGCGAATTCAGCCTCTGATGCCATCAACTTTAGTAATGGTGTCACACTCACTTATTGGCTGCAAAGCTATCGACGTGACTTCAGCACTGAAAACAATAACATACACCTGGAGCACCTGCAGCAATTTATAGCTGGACCTGAGGAGGTTGAGTAAAGCACCAGTTTAAACCAAACTGCACCAGGGGAGAGGGGAATGGGCATTGGGAGAATGGGCAACAGAATGGCAGTTATTGAATTTCCTATGCCACAACTCTCTGCTTAACAGCAAGATAGCAAAAACTATAGAAGTATATGATGCTACAACTTTGGCCTCTATACCTTCAAGCTTTCAAATAAACTGGATAACCACCATACTCTGCGATACACACTGGATTGTACTGATCTCTGATCTAATCCCATATTTCATTGGACAGATATCAAGACGTCTGTAAAGTTGACTCTAAACAATGCCAAAGACTTGACTCAACAATTAGTTTTCGACTTCCACCGACATCACTATAAGTATTTCATCATTATCTTCAATCCATAAAACTTCAGAATGTAACCTCAGAAATATTCTCAACATTTATTTTTATGTTAATTAAAAACCAGTACTATACAAAAAACTTAAGTTTCCCAAGGTAACAGAGCAATAAATGCTTCTAAGCCATCTTAGTAGCAATTTGCATCTGGCCCTAGGCTCTAAAAGAATTCTTTTCTCACCATTTGATCTAAGAAAGACTATCAAGACTATCAACTAAAAGCTGCCTTCTGATCCATCTGTAGGTGTATAGCCCCTACGAAACAGTTAAGAATGCTATGAATTTAAGATGCAGTGTTCCCCTGTTTTCTGTGTGCTATGGACTGGCTGGTTCAGCTGGCACTCTGCCTCTTAACTGCAGACTTGGACTAACGCAGCGCAGAAGATGTGGGAAAGAGAGAAAGAGAGGTAGAAGAGTTTTGGGCGGGAAAAGAAGAAGTCGGGTCGCCTCAGAGTGTGAGAGCGAGGAGTCACTGCCTGTGTTCTATGGGGAGATAAGGTATGCACACCAGTGACTATGTAAGTGGAATACATGAAATAGCAGAAACTGCTGTGTGAATACTGACTTGAAAAATCCAATAGCTATATGTAAGAGTGAAAATGTGAAAAATGGAATCTACATTACTGCTATGAACATATGAATCAAGAGAAATTTAGCTACTGAATTGATCAATGCAATAGAGCCCCAATACTACGCCAAAGTATTTCTCTACGTTGGGGTCCCTAGCTTGTGTGTGTCCTCTCATGCAGTTAAAAAACTTACCGTGTATGGGAAGCTGAGACCCAGGCTATTTATGCGTATGATATGGATTGGCAATAGGTGTGGTTGGGGAGGGTTCACAAACGAAAAACTACTAACAATAAGGAATAACGTTTGGAACACCATTCTAAGTCTGAACTGGGTGCAAAAACCTAAAAAAACATCACTATGGGGAGATAAGGTATGCACACCAGTGACTATGTAAGGGGAATACATGAAATAGCAGAAACTGCTGTGTGAATACTGACTTGAAAAATCCAATAGCTATATTTAAGAGTGAAAATGTGAAAAATGGAATCTGCATTACTGCCATGAACATATGAATCAGCCTGGGTCTCAGCTTCCCATACACGGTAAGTTTTAAGACCCCAACGTAGAGAAATACTTTGGCGTAGTGTTGGGGCTCTATTGCATTGATCAATTCAGTAGCTAAATTTCTCTTGATTCATATGTTCATGGCAGTAATGCAGATTCCATTTTTCACATTTTCACTCTTACATATAGCTATTGGATTTTTCAAGTCAGTATTCACACAGCAGTTTCTGCTATTTCATGTATTCCCCTTACATAGTCACTGGTGTGCATACCTTATCTCCCCATAGTGATGTTTTTTTAGGTTTTTGCACCCAGTTCAGACTTAGAATGGTGTTCCAAACGTTATTCCTTACTGCCTGTGTTCTGGCCAAGAATGGCGGTTTGGGAACAGGTACAGTGCCTGCTGTGAGAGATACAGCGAGCCGGAGCATGAGAGAGTCCTGCTTACTTTCAAGCACGTACAGGACTGAGGCACTACTACAGTAGGTCGGCAAATCCCAATAGAAGAAGAGATGTCACCCGGAGGAGTCAGGAGGACTATGTGAGGAAAAGAGTTCACCCCCGCCCTGCAAGAAGTGCGCACCGACGAACATCACAGCACTGGGAATGGACTTGTTCCCACTCGACTGTACCATGAGTCTTTAATGGTGTGCCCACTTAATAGGGTGTAGTGTAGACCTCAGTAGCCAGAGCACGGTGACCACGCGACCCAAGTAGCAGAGGTTAGATAGGTCACAATGTCAGTCAATGTCAGTCTATAGGAAGTCCTCAGTAGCCAGAGCACGGTGACCACGCGACCCAAGTAGCAGAGGTTAGATAGGTCACAATGTCAGTCAATGTCAGTCAATGTCAGTCTATAGGAAGCCCAAATAGTTGCTATTTGGCAACTATTCGGGTTTCCCATAGACTTCCATTGTGCATCGAATATTTGCAAATAGTCGAATAGCGGCGACTTATTCGGCGAATATGGGCGTTGCCGAATATTTGAGGTATTTGATTATCCCTAGTAATAACTTTAGAATGCTTCAACGGATCCCTGTGACTCTGGAATATTTTTTTGGTTACATATTGTCATATTGCCAGAGAGTTATGTCACACAAAATAGTTAACAAATTACATTTCCCACATTTCTACTTTATATCAGCACCAATTTTGAATTTTTTTTTGTTAGGAAGTTAGAAGGGTTCAAAGTTTATCAGCAATTTCTAATTTTTCTAACTAAAATTTTTACATTTTCCCACAAAAATGTTAGTTTAGCTCCAAATTTTGCATATTCACAAGGGTAACAGGAGAAATTACAATTTCATTTTGTTGTGCAATTTCTCCTGAGTACGCCAATACCCCAAGTGTGGTGGAAATCTACTATTTGGGCGCACGGCAGAAGGCAAGGAGTGCCATTTGAATTTTAGAGCACAAAATTGCCTGGATAAGATAGTGGACACCAAGTCTTGTTATCTGATCTCGGCTATTCAACCCTGGACTGTTATTGACTGTGCTTTGCCTGCCCCCCTTGACCTTGTTATTACCTTCTGGCTTCTGACCTCCGACCTCCTCCTAGCCCTTTCCTCCCTGCTCCTTGTATCCCATACATACTCTCCAGGTATCCTGACCCTTGGCCTGTATCTTGACCTCGTTTCTACCTGCTCCCTGTGTTCTGTCATGTCCACTTGGTTACTGATCCCGGCTTGTGAGACTTTCCCTCTTCTCTCACTACACTAGTGCTTCCAGTGCCATTTAGTTACTAACTTCATACTACGCCACATAGTGTCTAGCTTCCCATCCAGTGCCACCTAGTGACTAGTAGCACACTAGTCCGTAGTGCCAAGCATTACACTGGCACAATACTCCCACCATAATGGCTCTCCATCAAAAGAAAGGACGGCAGTAACGGGGGCAGAAAAGCTGGGGAGCTTTGCTAGGATCCAGGGGGAATTGACAGGTGAGAGAGGGACTCCCCTACGACACCAGGTAACTACTCTGGAGATGGCTGACAGAGAGAGGGCACATGGAGAACAAGCAGGCAAGATGACTATATTCTCTCAGGAACAACTCCAGGGGGACAAATATGAGCTGCAGACAGAGAATATAAGTAGAACCAACACTGCAGGATGTACCATCAGAGGTTAACTCCTGCAGTTCCATATTGACGACTCTGACTAGTCATGTGCGAGGGCTTTGAGAAGATGTTGCCCTCATCAGGCAGAAAATGCAGAAAATGAATACTAAAGTCACAGAGCTGGAGCAGTGAGTAAGTGGCATAGAAGATCAGATGCCCTCTTTGCAAAAAGATCCCAAAAGAGGTCATCAGAACATCAATGCCCTGATTACTAAAACTGACAATCCGGAGAACAGTCTCCGGCGAAATAATCTATGCATTGTGTGGGTCCTGGAGAAAGCAGAAGGTCAAAACCCTTTTGACTTTTTTTGAGTCCTAGCTGATTTAAAAATTTAGCAAGGATGATCTCTCTTCCTTCTTTGCCATTGAGAGACCACACAGAGTCCCTACAAGACCCCTGCCGTTTGGTGCCCCTCAAAGGCTTACATTAATTAAATTGCTGCCTTTCAGAGACTGAGGCTTTATTCTATGCAAATCTAGAGATCATTTCACACTAACTATTGGTGTGTGGAAAATATCTATTTATCCTGATTTCTCATCCGAAGTGGGATATAAATCAAAGGCTTCAGGATAAGCAAATCCCTTACTCAATTATCTACCAAGTCCAACTCAGGGTAGTTGCCTTGGGAAGAGTGCATATGTTCGAATCGTCTTCTGAAGCCTTGCCGTGGTTGGACTCCAATGAAAAGTCACTTCGGAATGGAGCTGGCTGAAAGAACTTTTCCTGTGGTGCTGAATAGAAGGACTGTTTCCATGTTGTTCAGTAAAATGACTTTTCCTGTGGACCTGCTTTAATTAAAGATAGGCCCGAATAAGTACGAAGGAGTAATTACAACTTTCTAACCCCAGATTTTTTTCCTTTTGTTCTCTCATCTCTCCCTCACCCACTTTCTCTTCCATTTCTTTTTCTTCTTTTTTCTTTTCTTCTCTAAGTGCACTGAGGCTGTTGACTGTCTCTATTTCTCTTTATTTAAGAGAAATATCTGAAGGTTCTTGCTTGTTTAATTTTGGGTACAGATTGGGTTACTAAGCAAAGTGCTTTGCTTAGTTACCCGATATTTACCCTGGCTACGTGTGCAAGTAGCCAGCGCTAAGCGGAGTAGGCTGGTAACCAAGGTAAATATCGGGTAACCAAGCAAAGCGCTTTGCTTAGTAACCCGATATTTACCCTGGCTACGTGTGCAGGGAGCCTAACTGAACAGGCCGAACTACGGGCTGTCAGGACGACGCCCGACACTTCCCCGCTCGGCTGCGCACCCCCGCACTCCGCATATATACACTGAACACACACTCACCTGTCCCCAGCCATGCAGTCCCCATCACTGACGGTCCTCAGCGCCATGGACCCGCTCGGCTCCATGCACCCCACTCCCCGCCCCCCGCACACATTAGGCTGCTTTCACACTTGCGTTGTGAGGCATCCGTCACAGTGCGTTGTGTGATGCATGTGACGGATGCGTTGCAAATAGTAAGCTAATAAAGTAACGGATTCCTGTAAAAGAACGTTTTGCGTTTTTGTTTTTTTTTAATAATTCACCAGGAAAAGGAGATTTGCGGTCGGGAGGAGAGAGAGAGAGAGGTAACCGCAAATCCCCTGAGTGACCGCAGTGAGCCGCGCGATCAGCTGTGCCATCACCTAGGCGACCCACGGCCACAGCTGCAGTCCTCCACCTGAGAGCTGTGTCCGCGGGTCACCTGAATGAGGGCACAGCTGATCGCGCGGCTCACTTCAGTTGCTGCGTGGAGCTGATAGAGAGCCGTCGTGTTCTACTTCCGCTCCTGTCAGCTTCATGTAGCAGAGCTGAAAGCATCGTGGGACCTCTGTGGATTACGTTAGACCTGGAGGGGTATTTGGGGGTTTAATAAAATGGTGAAAAAGGTTTTTTTTTTGTCTTTTATTCCAAATAAAGGATTTTTTCGGGTGTATGTGTTTATTTTCTTTAACTTACAGGTTAATCATGGAAGGTATCTTGGGGAGACGCCTGCCATGATTAACTTAGGACTTAGTGGCAGCTATGAACTGCTGCCATTAACTCCTTATTACCTCGATTGCCACCGCACCAGGGCAATTCGGGATGAGTCGGGTAGAGTCCCGGGACTGTCGCATCTAATGGATGCGGCAATTCCGGGCGGCTGTTGGCTATTATTGTTAGGCTGGGAGGCTCCCCACAATATGGGGCTCCCCTTCCTGAGAATACCAGCCTTCAGCCATGTGGCTTTACTTTGGCTGGTATCAAAATTGGGGGAGATCGCACGTCGTTTTTTTTTAATTATTTATTTATTTATTTTACCTCACGATATAGACCCGCCCACTGGCGGCTGTGATTGGTTGCAGTGAGTCAGCTGTCATTCAGTGTGGGGGCGGGTCTGACTGCAACCAATCATAGGCACCGGTGGGCGGGGGAAGCAGGAAATACGAGATTGAATAATGAGCGACCGGCATTTTCAAAAGAGGAAAAGCCGCCGGAGCTTTGTGACAGCTGTGCAGCGCCGCGCCCGTAATCGGTGAGTATGAGAGAGGGCGGTAGAGGGGGGAGAGAGACCAAGAATGATTTTAAATGATTTAGATCGTTCTGCTGGACATGCTGAGCATGCTCAGTAGAACGTGACGGATTTTGCCAGCGGATTCCGCCGCTTAGCGCATAGCGACGGAATCCGCCACCATAGACAATCATTAGACACTTTGGTGGATTCCAACGGAATCTGTCAATGTGCGTTATTTTAATGACCCAAAAAACGCTACATGTAGTGTTCCCTCCTCCTGACACTGCGTCAAAATAACGACTCAGCGTCGTCCAGCGGATCTAACGCAGACACTTGCGTTACAGTACGTCGTCAATACAAGTCTATGGAGAATAGCGCAGTGCGTTAACGGACTGCGCTATTCTCCATAGTGGTGGATTGCGCTGAACACAAGTGTGAAAGCGCCCTTACCCCGCTGGATGGGGGCATATGTCAGGATGGTGGCTGCACCATGATGGGGGCACATACCAGCATTGGGCCACATCACAGCATAAGCATATTTTTACTTAACTTTACACTGTTCATCGCCTTCTTTCATTACAAGCCGTGGACATCATTAAACATTAGACTCACCTATTAAAACTGTTCCATCTGTTGTTTGTCATTTTAAAACCAATAAACAATTATAAGAATACTAAATTAAACCTAACCCATCCAGTCCATTCATTACCTTATTATTCAATCTGCTAACCTACATGCACATTCTAGACTACCCGATACGTTAGAATGGGGCTACCTTCTAGTTTATATATAAATATGTAAAGCTGACAAAAAAAAAGTTAAAAACAGTTCAAAACAAATAGGGGGATGGATATAATAATCCTGTACTTGTTGTCACGAATGTCTCTTGCCGTTAACAATGGTGCCATCGAAGCAGCAGGGCCCTTGGCCCATCTGATCCGACAGAGGGAAGACGGTGATGGGTGCCCATTGGAGGATTGGTGCCAGCAGCTACACATCAGTACTGATTCTACACCTTCTCACCAAAAACAAGGGGTCCATCGGGTAGAACTGGAGTATGAGCAGGTATTTAGCAAAAACCCTTTAGACTTTGGCCAGGTGAAGGGGGTTCAACACCAAATCCCCACCGGGAATCATCCCCCCATCAAGGAAAGATACCGCCCTGTGTCCCCGACTCAAAATCAATGGGCCAAAAGGATGTTGCGGAACATGAAGCAGGCTGGGATGATCAGAGATAGCTGTAGCCACTGGTCTGCTCCATTAGTCCATGTGAAAAAGATGGATGGTACGATGAGGATGTGTGTGGACTATATGCAGGTTAACTGCATTACGCATAAAGATACTTACCCGTTGCCTAGAATAGAAGAGTCTTTAGCAGCCTTGAAATCCGCTAACTATTTCTCTACCCTAGATCTCACCAGTGGGTACTAGCAGGTTCCCGTGGCAGAGGCCGACAAGGAGAAGACCGCATTCACGATGCCCATGGGCCTCTGCAAGTTCAACGGTGTGCGCTTTGTACTCTGCAATGCACCGGGAACATTTCAGCGGCTAATAAGTAGAGATGAGTGAACCGGTTGTGGTTCGGCTCGAGTTCGGTTCGCCGAACGGAGGTCTCGTTCGAGTTCGGTTCGGCGAACCGCTTGAACCGCATAGGAAACAATGGGAGGCTATCACAAACACATAAAAACACCTAGAAAACACCCTCAAAGGTGTCCAAAAGGTGACAAACAACTCACAACACAACACAAACACATGGGAAAGTGACAAGAACAAATTCTCATGCTTAAACAAAACAGCATTACAGGGAAAAGAGGATGAGACACAGATATAGGCATGGCATGCCCTTCTAAAATCATGTAAAACACCGCAAGGTGACTCCAAGCGGATTCTCCCTTTTTTCCAAAAATTGGGCCACACAGACACCCATCCCTTCAGTGGCAGGCAGCACTTGTGCCCCAGTTGTACACTTCACAGCTAGATTTGCATCAAGCACATTCTAAAATACGCCATCCTTAACCGTCCCCAGAATGACACCGGGGTAGGTAGCAAAGTCTTTGCTGATCCCAGATCTGTTCATCTTGGCTCCTTTTAAAAAACACAGCAAGGGTTACTCCAAGTGAAGTCTCCCTTTTTCCCAAAAATTGGGCCACACAGAAACCCAGCCCTTCAGTGGCAGCACTTGTGCCCCAGTTGCACACTTCACAGCTAGATTTGCATCAAGCACATTCAAAATTACGCCATCCTTAACCGTTCCCAGGATGACCCCGGGGTAGGTAGCAAAGTCTTTCCTGATCCCAGCTCTGTTCATCTTGGATCATTTTTAAAAACACTGTAAGCAAGGGTTACTCCAAGCGGAGTCTCCCTTTTTTCCAAAAATTGGGCCACACAGACACCCACCCCTTCAGTGGCAGCACTTGTGCCCCAGTTGTACTCTTCACAGCTAGATTTGCATCAAGCACATTCAAAAATACGCCATACTTAACCGTCCCCAGGATGACACCAGGGTAGGTAGCAAAGTCTTTGCTGAACCATGAATTGTTCATCTTGGCTCCTTTTAAAAAACACAGCAAGCAAGGATTACTCCAAGCGGAGTCTCCCTTTTTTCCAAAAATTGGGCCACACAGACACCCACCCCTTCAGTGGCAGCACTTGTGCCCCAGTGGTACACTTCACAGCTAGATTTGCACCAAGCACATTCAAAAATACGCCATACTTAACCGTCCCAAGGATGACACCAGGGTAGGTAGCAAAGTCTTTGCTGAACCATGAATTGTTCATCTTGGCTCCTTTTAAAAAACACAGCAAGCAAGGGTTACTCCAAGCGGAGTCTCCCTTTTTTCCAAAAATTGGGCCACACAGACACCCCTTCAGTGGCAGCACTTGTGCCCTAGTTGCAAACAGGATGTTTTGATTTGCATCAAGCACATTCCAAATCCACAAGCATTTACTCTCCCCAGGATGACACAGGGGTAGTAAACTCCTTGTGGATCCATGACTTGTTCATTTTGATGAACGTTAGTCTGTCCACATTGTCACTGGACAGACGCGTGCGCTTATCTGTCAGCACACACCCAGTAGCACTGAAGACACGTTCACAGACAACGCTGGCAGCTGGACACGACAAAATCTCCAAGGCGTAATTGGAGAGCTCTAGACATTTTTCAAGATTTGAAGCCCAATATGAGCAAGGCTCCATTTGCAAAGTCATGGCATCGATGTTCATTTGGAGATACTCCTGTATCATCCTCTCCAGCCGTTGACTATCTGTCAGACTTGTTGTCTCTGGTGGCCTTGCAAAGGATGGTCTAAACAAATTATGAAAAGATTCAATAAAATTGCTGTTACCAGCACCAGATATGGTGCTGCTGGTACGGGTAGACTGTTGAGGATGACGAGACCGTCCCATGTTTGTCAAGTTACAACTGGGAGATTCACTCCCTGCACCACGGTTGTTTGGTGGAAAAGCTGAGTTAAGATCGAGTAACAGCTTTTGCTGATACTCCTGCATACATGCGTCCCTTTCTATGGCTGGAATTATGTCACAAAATTTGGACTTGTACCGGGGATCTAATAGTGTGGCAAGCCAGTACTCATCATCACTTCTAATTTTGACAATACGAGGGTCATGTTGGAGGTAGTGCAGCAAGAAGGCTCTCATGTGTCTTCCGCAGCCATGCGGGCCAAGTCCACGCTGTGTTTGTAGCATAGAGGTGCTAACCATTCTTTCTTCCTCTGACATCTCCCCCCAACCTCTTTCAACTGAAATTTGACCAAGGTCTCCCTCATCCGCTGAGTCTTCCATGTCCATGGACAGTTTGTCCTCCATTTCTTCATGTTCTCCTGCACCTTCCTCAACATTTCGCCTGCTACCATGCGCCCTTGTTGATCCCTGTCCCCCATGGTCCCATGCCTGCCGCCTTGGTGATGATGAACGTCTGGGCCTTGGTGATGTTGTTGTCTCTTGCGCATATGAATCCTCCTGTAGTTCCTCCCCTTCCTGTTGTCCCACCCCCTGACTCCGAATAGTGTTTAGCTTGTGCTCCAGCATGTAAATAACTGGAATTGTCATGCTGATAATGGCATTGTCAGCACTAAACATATTCGTCGCCATGTCGAAAATGTGCAGAAGGGTGCATAGGTCCTTGATCTGAGACCACTCCATCAGGGGGATCTGCCCCACCTCTGCATCTCGTTGGCCCAGGCTATACGTCATGACGTATTGCACCAGGGCTCGACGGTGCTGCCACAGTTGCTGTAACATGTGGAGAGTCGAATTCCAGCGTCTCGGCATATCGCATTTCAGGCGATGAACCGGCAGGCCGAAAAACTTCTGTAGCGATGCAAGTCGCTCAGCTGCGGTGGTTGAACGGCGGAAGTGAGCAGACAGTTTTCGTGCCCTGTTCAGAAGGCCATCTAGGCCGGGATAGTGTGTTAAAAATTGCTGGACAACATGGTTCAACACGTGAGCCATACAAGGCACGTGTGTCACCTTGCCCAGGCGAAGGGCCGCACCCAGGTTTGCAGCATTGTCGCACACGGCCTTACCAGGCTGCAGGTTGAGTGGAGACAACCATTTACCAAACTCAGTCTCCAGAGCTGCCCACAACTCAGCCGCTGTGTGACTCTTATTTCCAAGACATTTCAAGCTAAAGACCGCCTGATGCCGTTGCGCTCTGCTGCCAGCATAGTAATGAGGGGTGCGTAATTCCTTCTGCGCAGTTAAAACGCTGGTGGCCTGACCAGGCAGGCTTGGGGCGAAGGTGGAGGACCCAGACGAGGTGGAGGAGGCAGAATCAGTGGAGGAACTTGGACAGACAGAGGATTGACACACAAGTCGTGGGGACGGCAAGACTTGTGCAGCAGACCCTTCACCATCTATCACCATAGTTACCCAGTGCCCAGTCAGCGACATGTAACGTCCCTGTCCATGCTTACTGGTCCAAGTATCGGTGGTGAAATGCACCCGTTCACACACAGAGTTTCTCAATGAAGCGGTGATGTTGTGTGCGATATGCTGGTGTAGCGCAGGCACACCTTTCTTAGAGAAGTAGTGGCGAATGGGCATCTGGTACTGGGTCACAGCGACAGACATAAGGTCTCTAAAATCCTGTGTGTCCACCAGGCGGAAAGGCAGCATTTCGGTAGCCAAGAGCTTACAGAGGGATAAAGTCAACCTCTTTGCTTTGTCATGGGTTGCAGGAAATGGCCTTTTATTTGTCCACATCTGAGGGACAGAGATCTGGCTGCTGTGTGTAGACGGTGGTGAGTAGGGTGTCCCTGAAAAAATGCAGGTTTGTGAAGAAAGTGCAGGCGTAGACATGATGTTGCCTTCATCCAACGTTGATGCTATCGATGTCTGAGAGAGCTGTACACACGCACTTGTTTCCCCTTCCAAGCCAACTGACGACCTACCAAGCAAACTGCCTGTTGCGGTTACACTGGTGGAAGTTGTGCGTGGAAAACCAGGTGTGACAGCTGTCCCCACAGTCCTAGAAGAGGAAAAGCGCGCGGATTCACTGGAAGGGGCAGGCGGTGGATGATTCGCTCCGCTAGGCCGCATTGCCTCACGGTGAGCTTCCCACTGGGACATATGATATTTATTCATGTGACGATTCATGGAAGAAGTTGTCAAACTGCGGAGGTTTTGCCCTCTACTAACAGAATCACGACAAATTTTACATATCACATGATTTGGGCGATCTTTTGCTATGTCAAAAAAGGATCAGGCTAGGCAAGGCTTAGAGGGCATGCGACCTCCTGAGCCACCCCGACTAGTGCTCAGAGGCAGAGTGGTGGCTGAGGATGCAGTTGTAGACGTGCTACCAGTACTCCTCCTCTGTCCAGGAAGGCGCAAGGTAACTTCGTCGTCAGTAGCATCCTCCTCCACCGCCTCGGTTGACCTCCTCGAGTGCTTGACTGTGGGTTGACAGTAGGTGGGATCTAGAAGTTCCTCATCAAGCGTTGTGTTTGCACTACCCTCCCCCTCAGACCGAGCCTCTTCCTGCCCTGAACGAATATTTAAGTTGTCATCCCAATCTGGTATCTGCGTCTCATCATCATCAGTATGTTCCTCATTGTCTATTACAACAGGTGTTTCAGTTTGTGAATAAGGGTCAACATTATGCTCATGAACTTGGTCATCACGGCCTGAATCTGAGTCACAAAGGTTCTAGGCATCACTGCAGACCATTTCCTGGTCTCTACTCACTGTAGCTTGGGAGCAGACCTTTGATTCCCAGGCTATAGTGTGACTGAACAGCTCTGCAGACTCAGCCATCTCTGTTCCACCATACTGTGCAGGGCGGATGGAGACTTGAGAGCTGGGAGAAAGCAAGTGTGATTGGGATGACAACTCAGAGGACTGGTCCTTGTTGGATGCGGTAGTTGAGGTGGCGGAGAGGGCACTTGTTGGACCACTTGAGATCCATTCAAGCATTTTCTTTTTTTGGCCATCATCTACCTTTGTTCCAGTTGTTCGTGTCCGTAAAAAAGGGAGTACATCGGATTGTCCACGGTAAGTAGTAGACATCTTACTTTTGCTGGAAGATGGTCTATCTTCAGCAGATGTTAATGGAGCTTTGCCACCTTCCCCACGGACAAACCCTTTTTTTCCTTTTCCAACACGCCTGTTCCCCTTTCCACCAGCATCTGTCATTTTGCCACTCATTTTGATTGCGACAAGATTGTGCACTTAAAATGTGGTAGTAAAATTGAGAGGTGGTGTAAATTGCAGTGGTGGTCTAGCTTTATTGACAGCAGAATAAACAACAATAACTATCCCTGACAATGCAACTACGGCCCTTAAACTGGCAGCACAGTTTGCTATTAGAATGGCTTAGTAACAATGAGCTTGAGTGTGCAATGCAGAGGTGCTGCAAATAGCTTTGCACTAGTGGGACACTAATGGAAGTCCAACAGCCACTTTTAGGATGCCACTAAGTTTCCATAGTGTTTGCTAGTATAATGGCTTAGTAACAAGAGCTTGAGTGTGCAATGCAAAGGTGCTGCAAATATCTTTGCACCAGTGGGACAGTAATGAAGTCCAACAGCCACTTTTAGGATGCCACTAAGTTTCCTCAGTGTTTGCTAGTATAATGGCTTAGTAAAAATGAGTTTCAGTGTGCAATGCAGAGGTGCCGCAAATATCTTTGCACCTGTGGGACAATAATGAAGTCCAACAGCCACTTTTAGGATGCCACTAAGTTTCCTCAGTGTTTGCTAGTATAATGGCTTAGTAAAAATGAGTTTCAGTGTGCAATGCAGTGGTGCTGCAAATAGCTTTGCACCAGTGGGACAATAATGAAGTCCAACAGCCACTTTTAGGATGCCACTAAGTGTCCTCAGTGTTTGCTAGTATAATGGCTTAGTAACAATGAGCTTGAGTGTGCAATGCAGAGGTGCTGCAAATAGATTTGCTCTAGTGGGACACTAATGGAAGTCCACCAGTCACTTTTAGGATGCCACTAGGTTTCCTCAGTGTTTGCTAGTATAATGGCTTAGTAACAATGAGCTTGAGTGTGCAATGCAGAGGTACTGCAAATAGATTTGCACTAGTGGGACACTAATGGAAGTCCAACAGCCACTTTTTGGATGCCACTAAGTTTCCTCAGTGTTTGCTAGTATAATGGCTTAGTAACAATGAGCTTGAGTGTGCAATGCAAAGGTGCTGCAAATAGATTTGCTCTAGTGGGACACTAATGGAAGTCCACCAGCCACTTTTAGGATGCCACTAGGTTTCCTCAGTGTTTGCTAGTATAATGGCTTAGTAACAATGAGCTTGAGTGTGCAATGCAAAGGTGCTGCAAATAGATTTGCACTAGTGGAACACTAATGGAAGTCCAACAGACACTTTTAGGATGCCACTAAGTTTCCTCAGTGTTTGCTAGTATAATGGCTTAGTAACAATGAGCTTGAGTGTGCAATGCAGAGGTACTGCAAATAGATTTGCACTAGTGGGACACTAATGGAAGTCCAACAGCCACTTTTTGGATGCCACTAAGTTTCCTCAGTGTTTGCTAGTATAATGGCTTAGTAAAAATGAGTTTCAGTGTGCAATGCAGAGGTGCCGCAAATATCTTTGCACCAGTGGGACAATAATGAAGTCCAACAGCCACTTTTAGGATGCCACTAAGTGTCCTCAGTGTTTGCTAGTATAATGGCTTAGTAACAATGAGCTTGAGTGTGAAATGCAAAGGTGCTGCAAATAGATTTGCACTAGTGGAACACTAATGGAAGTCCAACAGACACTTTTAGGATGCCACTAAGTTTCCTCAGTGTTTGCTAGTATAATGGCTTAGTAACAATGAGCTTGAGTGTGCAATGCAGAGGTACTGCAAATAGATTTGCACTAGTGGGACACTAATGGAAGTCCAACAGCCACTTTTTGGATGCCACTAAGTTTCCTCAGTGTTTGCTAGTATAATGGCTTAGTAAAAATGAGTTTCAGTGTGCAATGCAGAGGTGCCACAAATATCTTTGCACCAGTGGGACAATAATGAAGTCCAACAGCCACTTTTAGGATGCCACTAAGTTTCCTCAGTGTTTGCTAGTATAATGGCTTAGTAAAAATGAGTTTCAGTGTGCAATGCAGAGGTGCCGCAAATATCTTTGCACCTGTGGGACAATAATGAAGTCCAACAGCCACTTTTAGGATGCCACTAAGTTTCCTCAGTGTCTGCTAGTATAAAGGCTTAGTAACAATGAGCTTGAGTGTGCAATGCAGAGGTGCTGCAAATAGATTTGCACTAGTGAGACACTAATGGAAGTCCAACAGCCACTTTTAGGATGCCACTAAGTTTCCTCAGTGTTTGCTAGTATAATGGCTTAGTAACAATGAGCTTGAGTGTGCAAAGGGTAGGAGGGTACAGTGGCAGGGTTTTGGGTCTGTGTAGAGGAAAGGAAGCCTCACTTTCTATCCCTCTGTCACAAACCACCGGGGGGGTCACTCAGAAATCTCCCGC
Source organism: Anomaloglossus baeobatrachus (assembly GCF_048569485.1). Taxonomy (NCBI): domain Eukaryota; kingdom Metazoa; phylum Chordata; class Amphibia; order Anura; family Aromobatidae; genus Anomaloglossus; species Anomaloglossus baeobatrachus. Next base: position 182,121,586 of record NC_134355.1, on the reverse strand, counting down.
GCTGGCTACCAGTACGTCACAATTGGGGTGTAACAAGTGGGGGGTCACCCCTCCTTTATACCTCCCGACCGACAGACAGAGCACGTGATGCGCTCTCTAGCGCCCCTCTTATAGTCAGGCCAATTATGGAATTGCCCGACGATAAGCAAGGAGGCCGCTATACTACTTATGCCGATTATTGAAGGGTCCCCGGTGAGAGTAGGGTATATATTCCCCCGACCTCCGCGGGCGGAATATATAAAACCTCCCCGAATCTCACTGGCCTCCCCACAATAGTCCTTGGCACAAACTCGCTGCCACCAACCGATTTACGGTAACTATTAGCCGAACACACAGACGTGGGATTCAAGATCGAGATAACAGAACAGCCCAAGATTAATTATATAATTTAATCAGCCTAAAGCACACTAGAAACTACAATATATACAATAGGGAATCTACAGAATATACATATGTCAGAGTACAGTTACAGATAAAGCATGGTTTACAACAGGTATGCAATTCAATCAGTTACCTTGTGCGTCTGGCCACAGGGGGGCGCTGTAGACCAGGTTTCTAGGAACTCCCGCAGATGTTTCCTGCACGTGACCCCCAGCGAAAGAACACTGGAAAATGGCCGAAGTAGGGTTATCAACCTGGGCAGATCCAGGTCCCCTCCTACCTTAGTGACCTCACAGGGAGCACTGCTCCACCCCTGGCTTGAGTTATGGACAATATCCCAACATGGAATATGGGCCATAACTTTGCCTGGGAGCGTCGTAGGCGGACGCCAACGCTCTCATTGTGACAGTTATGAATTTAGCTACAGAACGAGGGGACTCATGACCTGTCTGCCAGTTCCCCATTGGCTGATATCACGCCTGGGGCATTTCCCAATGTCCTGCTCCCATAAAAAGGGTGTGCCGGCATCGTCCGCATGCGGAGACACCATTTTTATGGTTGCCATATTTATCGGAAATATGGCTTGCGAGATATGAACCATTTTTTTACTGGAGTCGTTCTGTCTGGCTATTTCCATAGCCTTGCTAATGAGATACAACTCTTGTTACAGGGTGACGGCAGGGAGTCATCCTGTGTCCATTGTTCCCACACCACCTCATTTCCATATCACAGGACATGGCCATGGAGGTGTAAGTGGAACACTGAGAACAAGAAGGGAGGGGGCACTGCCAGGGAGTGATGAGGGATTATGACTGGAGTCATAATTCATCTTCATATCCCGGGATTTGCCTCACACCTCCCCCCTTTTGAGGGCGCTAGGGGGCAGCACACTCCAGTGTTCCCCCGTGCGCCCGTCCGCGACCTCTCCTTGTCGGGACAGCCCGTCTGCGTTACCGTGGTCACGGCCCCTTTTGTGGCGAATGGTGAAGTTGTATTGCTGGAGCGCAAGGCTCCATCGCAACAATCGCCCATTCGTCCCAGAGACGGTGTGCAACCAGCTGAGGGGATTGTGGTCCGTCTCCACGATGAAGTGGCGCCCGTATAGATAGGGTTGCAGACGCTGCAGGGCCCACACTATGGCCAGGCACTCCTTCTCCATCGTGGAATAGGCAACTTCCCTTGGTAACAGCTTCCTGCTCAGGTACAGGACTGGGTGCTCTTGGCTCGCAGAGTCCACCTGGCTGAGCACCGCACCGAGGCCGAAGTCACTGGCGTCGGTCTGTACTACAAACGGCCGCGTGAAGTCGGCTGCCTGTAGCACGGGCGGGCTGGACAGGGCGTCCTTTAGGGCCTGGAAGGCTGTCTCGCAGTCCATTGTCCAATCGACTGCAGAGGGCAGCTTCTTCTTGGTGAGGTCCGTCAGGGGCTTTGCCAGGCTACTATAGCATGGAACAAACCTCCTATAGTACCCAGCGGTCCCCAAGAAGGACATCACCTGCTTCTTGGTCCTGGGGGTGGGCCAGGATGCGATGGCTTCCACTTTCTCAGGCTCGGGCTTCAGTGTTCTCCCACCTACCCGGTGACCGAGGTACTGGACCTCGCTCATGGCCAGCTGACACTTTCCCGGCTTGATGGTCAAACCTGCCCGGTGGATCCGCCTGAGCACCTGTGCTAGATGCTCTAGGTGGTCCTCCCAGGTGGGACTGAAGACGGCAATGTCATCCAGGTACGCGGCCGCGTACCCTTCAAGTCCCTTGAGCAGGGTGTTGACCATCCGCTGGAAAGTGGCAGGGGCATTCCTCATCCCGAATGGCATCACCGTGGACTCGTACAGTCCAAATGGGGTAATAAAGGCAGAGCGTTCCCTGGCCTTGCGAGTCAGGGGGATCTGCCAATATCCCCGGCTCAGATCCATGATGGTCAGGTACTGAGCCCCGGCCAACTGATCGAGCAGGTCATCGATGCGTGGCATTGGGTACGCATCGGCGACCGTGACCGCATTGAGCCCCCTGTAGTCCACGCAGAACCGAGTGGTTCGGTCCTTCTTAGGGACGAGGACTACAGGCGAGGCCCAAGCGCTGTTGGATGCCTGGATCACCCCCAGCTTCAGCATCTCGTCAATCTCCTGGCGCATGTGTTGCTGCACCTCCAGGGAGACCCGATATGCTGAACGCCGGATCGGGGGATGATCCCCAGTGTCCACGTGATGGACAGCCAAGTCAGTCCTTCCGGGCTGGTTGGTAAACAACCCCCGGAAGGGGAGGAGGGTGGCCCACAGCTGGGACCGTTGGTCTTCCAAGAGCTGGTGGCCAACCTCCACATCCTCAATGGATCCGCCTGCCCTAACCTGGGCTAGCATATCCAAGAGGGTTTCCGCTTCTCCCTCCTCGGGCAGGTTGCACACGGGGAGCGCACATGCCTCCCGCTCATGATGTGCCTTCATCATGTTCACATGGAAGGGCTTCCGCCTTCCACGGGCAGGGTCCAGGGTGACCAGGTACGTTACAGGGTTGAGCTGCTGGTACACGAGGTATGGGCCTTCCCAGGCTGCCTGAAGCTTGTCCTGTGGTACGGGGACCAGTACCCACACCTTTTGACCCACTTGGTAGGTCCTCTCACAAGCGTTCTGGTCGTACCAACGCTTCTGATCGGCCTGGGCTTGAGCCATATTGTCGTGTACCAGTTGCGTCAAGGCCTGCATTTTGTCCCGGAAGCGCATGACATACTCGATAACCGACACTCCAGGGGTGGCCAAATCCCCTTCCCAAGCCTCTTTCACCAGAGCCAGGGGGGCCCCGCACACGTCGCCCGTACAGGAGCTCAAACGGTGAGAATCCTGTTGAGGCCTGTGGAACCTCCCGGTAAGCAAATAACAGGTGTGGGAGATACCGCTCCCAGTCACGCCCATGGGAGTCGACCAACATCTTAAGCATCTGCTTTAAGGTGCCATTGAACCGCTCGCACAGGCCATTAGTCTGTGGATGGTACGGGCTGGCCACCAGATGTCGCACCTGGACTTGCTTACAGAGGGCCTCCATCAGCTGGGACATGAATTGGGTCCCCCGGTCAGTGAGCATTTCCTGGGGAAAACCCACTCGGGAGAAAATCTCCAGCAATGCGGTGGCCACCTTGTCAGCCCGAATGGACGACAAGGCCACTGCTTCTGGGTACCGGGTGGCATAGTCCACTACCGTCAGTATGAAGCGTTTCCCGGAGCTGCTGGGGATGGCCAGCGGGCCGACCAGATCCACAGCCACCCTCCTGAAAGGCTCATCGATGATTGGCAGAGATACTAGTGGGGCTTTGGGGCGTGGCCCCGCCTTCCCCACTCTCTGACAGGTTTCACACGAACGGCAGTAGGCAGCCACATCGGCCCCCATTTTTGGCCAGTAGAAATGCTGGTTTAACCTGGCCTTGGTCTTAGCGATCCCTAGGTGTCCGGCCATCGGAATCTCATGTGCGATCCGCAACAACTCCGTCCGGAACGGATAGGGTACCACCAACTGTCGGTCCCTGGGCCACGCCTCCGGTGAACCCTGCTGGACCGTGGCCCGGTACAGCCGTCCTTGGTCCCAGACCACTCGCTCCGGGTCCGAGTCCGAGGGAGGCTGTGCCGCCTGCTCCTTAAGAGCTTTCAGGCTGTCATCAGCTTCTAACGCTGCCTGAAACCCCTGACTAGATGTGGCCAGAATCGACGAGACTGTCACATCTTCAGTCAGTACCCCGGGACCTGTGTCCTGGCCTCCACCTGACTCGGCTGCCACTTGGTCAGAAGGGGAAGAGCTATCGGACCTCCGGGAGGCCCCTTGGCTTCCAGCACTCCCACTGCGGGTGACAGCGGCCACAGCCGCTGCGACCGTGGGTCGTGCCTGCTCCTCCTCCGTTCCTGACCAAGTCGCCGGTTCAGGCAGACCTACCTGGCTTCCTGACACCCCGGTTGTGGGGGAACCATGCACCGAGATCTTACCTGGGAGCACTTCCGCTCCTGGACCGGCCCCAATCTCACCTGCCTGTTCCCCTCCTGCAGCAACAGAACCCCGCTGTGAAATCTCTGGGGACCCCACATTTGCTGTGGTAGCCCCCACCCCACACACTGGTCCTCCCCCTGCAGCACCCTGCTCTCTGCTTATCCCTGCAGAGGGCAACAGATCCCAGCTCACAGGCTGGTTACTTGTAGAGGCATTGTCACACCTTTCTCTGACCCCCTCCCCTCCTGTCACAGCTGCAGCTGCGTGTGTGTCTATGGTGTCTGTGCAAGCAGAAATATCAGAGTTCACTCCCTCCTCCCTTACATCATTCATAGATAACACATTAACATTGTCAGGAGTCATGTCAGTACTGGCTGAAGGTTCAGCCCTTGGGGGGGGCCCAAACTGGGAGGTTATCTGCCCCAAATCTGTCCCAAGTAGCACGTTTGCAGGGATCCGATCAGTTACCCCCACCTCCCTCACCCCCCGCCCTGCGCCCCAGTCCACATAAATGTCAGCAACAGGCAGCGCCGGGTCAGTGCCTCCAATCCCGGAGACAGCGAGGGTTTTTCCAGGGATCAAGTCTTGGGGGGACACCATCTCAGGCCGCACCAGAGTCACCTCCGAGGCGCTGTCTCGCAGTCCTATGGTCACAGACCGGCCGACGGTGACAGGTTGGAAGCTGTCCAGGGACCTACCACCACCCCCACCCACACAATACACCTTGGGCGGCCCTTGGGACGGGGACGGGGCCGGGGCCTTGGGACGCTGAGGGCACATGGCCTTGAAGTGTCCAGGTAGGTTGCACTGGTGGCACCGTCTTGGCTCTGCCACGGGCCTGGAGAGGGGAGTTGAGGGGGACACCCCCTGCAGTCTAGGGGCAGGTGGGGCAGTCGCAGAATTCATCTTACCCCCTCTCCAGGTGCTGCTGGTGGCCGCTCTCCTGGCCTCAGGGGCCCGGTTGTTGGTGTAGTCATCGGCAAGGGCAGCTGTAGCCGTGGACCCCTTTGGCTTCTGGTCTCGGATGAACTGGCGGAGATCCTCAGGGCAGTTCCACAAGAGTTGCTCCGTGATGAACAAGTCCAGGATCTCCGGTCCGGTGGAAAGCTGCAGGCCTTGGGTCCAGTGGTCGGCAGCTCGGGCAAGTGCCCGCCGGTGGTCAGCCCAGGAGTCCTTTGGTCCCTTCTGTAGGCTCCGGAACTTCTTGCGGTAGGACTCTGGAGTGAGGTTGTACTGTTGGATCAGGGCCCGCTTGATGGTGTCGTAGCCCTGATCTGCCTCAGCAGGCAAGTCCCCAAGGATATCCAGGGCCTTACCCCTTAAACGGGGGGTCAGGTATTTGGCCCACTGGTCCTTGTCCAGATGGTGCTGCAAGCAAGTCCGTTCAAAAGCAGTCAAGAAAGAGTCCAAGTCTCCATCCTTCTCCAGCACTGGGAAGTCCTCAACACGGACCTTTGGAAGTTTGGTGTCTCGAAGGTCACGTGTGGCTGATGAGGGCCGGAGCTGAGCTAGCTGCAGCTGGTAGTCACGGTCTGCCTGTCGCTCTCGCTCTCGCTCTTCACGCGCTGCCTGCCGCTCTCGCTCCGCAGCCTCACGCTCTGCGTGCCGCTCCGCAGCCTCAGCGTCACGCGCTGCCTGCCGCTCTGCCCTGCGCTCTGCCAGGAGTTCCTTGTAGCCCTTCTGGTCTCCAGCCTGGAGAAGGGCCATAGCCATTTGAAGAAGGCTATCCGAGCCTCCCAGGCTCGGTGGAATGGCACGTGGTGATCTGCGGCACGCTGCAGAGCTAGGCGATTCACTGTCCCTTTCAGAGCGGAGGGCTGGCATCTGGCTCGTTGAGGAACCTTGGGTGAGCTCCTCCTCATCTTGTCCAGCAGTGCCAGGTTGTGCAATGTCCTCGGCAGAACGGTTTTCTGGCGTCGAGCTCCTGGAGGACTCGTGGGCAACCTCCTCATTGCTGTCCACAGCACCGTCCTCCCTCTCTTCGGCTCCTGCCTTAGCATTGGCCAGTTGCATAGCTCTGCTCCTGGTGCCATCAGCCATTCTTGCAGACTTTTGGTCACTGACACAGAACTGACACCTGATGCCTCCACACACCTTACAGTATCTGCACTCTGACACTCTAGTGTTGAGCTAGTCTGAAGACCCCAGCAGCCACAGCTGCTGCAGGCAGTCTTTAGTGTCTGGGAGTATGGGTCTCACACTCACACACACTATTATCTCGATCCCACCGCTATGCCACCAATATGTCACAAACCACCGGGGGGGTCACTCAGAAATCCCCCGCGCTGGCTACCAGTACGTCACAATCGGGGTGTAACAAGTGGGGGGTCACCCCTCCTTTATACCTCCCGACCGACAGACAGAGCACGTGATGCGCTCTCTAGCGCCCCTCTTATAGTCAGGCCAATTATGGAATTGCCCGACGATAAGCAAGGAGGCCGCTATACTACTTATGCCGATTATTGAAGGGTCCCCGGTGAGAGTAGGGTATATATTCCCCCGACCTCCGCGGGCGGAATATATAAAACCTCCCCGAATCTCACTGGCCTCCCCACAATAGTCCTTGGCACAAACTCGCTGCCACCAACCGATTTACGGTAACTATTAGCCGAACACACAGACGTGGGATTCAAGATCGAGATAACAGAACAGCCCAAGATTAATTATATAATTTAATCAGCCTAAAGCACACTAGAAACTACAATATATACAATAGGGAATCTACAGAATATACATATGTCAGAGTACAGTTACAGATAAAGCATGGTTTACAACAGGTATGCAATTCAATCAGTTACCTTGTGCGTCTGGCCACAGGGGGGCGCTGTAGACCAGGTTTCTAGGAACTCCCGCAGATGTTTCCTGCACGTGACCCCCAGCGAAAGAACACTGGAAAATGGCCGAAGTAGGGTTATCAACCTGGGCAGATCCAGGTCCCCTCCTACCTTAGTGACCTCACAGGGAGCACTGCTCCACCCCTGGCTTGAGTTATGGACAATATCCCAACATGGAATATGGGCCATAACTTTGCCTGGGAGCGTCGTAGGCGGACGCCAACGCTCTCATTGTGACAGTTATGAATTTAGCTACAGAACGAGGGGACTCATGACCTGTCTGCCAGTTCCCCATTGGCTGATATCACGCCTGGGGCATTTCCCAATGTCCTGCTCCCATAAAAAGGGTGTGCCGGCATCGTCCGCATGCGGAGACACCATTTTTATGGTTGCCATATTTATCGGAAATATGGCTTGCGAGATATGAACCATTTTTTTACTGGAGTCGTTCTGTCTGGCTATTTCCATAGCCTTGCTAATGAGATACAACTCTTGTTACAGGGTGACGGCAGGGAGTCATCCTGTGTCCATTGTTCCCACACCACCTCATTTCCATATCACAGGACATGGCCATGGAGGTGTAAGTGGAACACTGAGAACAAGAAGGGAGGGGGCACTGCCAGGGAGTGATGAGGGATTATGACTGGAGTCATAATTCATCTTCATATCCCGGGATTTGCCTCACACCCTCCTAATGGTGAAATGCAGCGAGGAAGTCCCTGAGCTTAGCTACACAGACGCTGTTATCTTCTGTAGCTGTTAAAATCTGTTTCCACGGACATGACTGTCATCTATGGCTCTGAGCCTGCTGTTATTAGCCCTTACAAGGGCTGAAAGAAACTTCTATCCCTATTCTAGGCAGATGCCCATATTTATAATGCAGGGACATGTGACATGGACATCATATCACACATGCCGTTGCTTCTCTGGCTAAAAGTCCACTTAGCTGTGTGTGTGTCTGGGATTGGCTGACATGCTGGCCCGCCCCACTACACGCGCGCTTAGGGAAGGAAGACAAGGAAAAAAAAAAATGGCGATCGCCATTATCCCAGCAGCAGTGATCTGAATGCGCAGTCCCCGCACACTATACGCTGAAATTTCATAACAGTGTGAGTCACAGAGTGACTTACACTATTACAGCGAAAAGCCAGCTAGTAATTAGCTTGGCTTTTTGCTGCTAGAACCGTTCTCGAATGTAACTAGAACTATCGAGCTTTTAGCAAAAAGCTCGAGTTCTAGTTCTATCTAGAACAGCCCCCTAAATCACTCGAACCGCGAACTGGAGAACCACGAACGGTGCTCAACTCTACTAATGAGTGCTGCCTGGGGCATAAGAATTTTGAAACCGTCCTGCTGTACCGGGATGATGTCATAGTGTACTCGAATACTTATGAAGATCATCTGCATCACCTGGCTGAAGTGTTTGAGGCCCTGTCCGGGTTTGACCTGAAGGTGAATGCGTCCAAATGTCCCCTACTGAAGCCAAAGGTACAGTACCTGGGTCACATGGTGAGCGTTGAAGATTTGGCCACTGATCCAGAAAAGGTCACTGTCATCCGGGACTGGCCCAGACCCACCACCATCAAGGAAGTGCGTTAGTTCCTCGGCCTACCTACCAAAGGTTCATCAGGGGGTTCATCAAGACTTCCTGGTGGGCCAAGCCAAGAACCGGGGACCCCCGTTCGAGTGGGCCAATCTCCAAGAAGAGGCCTTTATCCAGCTGAAGCAGTCTCTTACTGGAGAAGAAATCCTGGCCTACACGGACTACAGGCAGCCCTTCGTCCTCTACACTGACGGCAGCAATGTGGGACTGGGAGCTCTGCTGTCCCAAGTACAAGGGGGCAGAGAGAAGGTGATAGCCTATGCCAGCATTAAGCTTCGGCCTACTGAACGGAACCCAGAAAACTACAGTACTTTCAAGCTAGAGTTCCTTGCTGTGGTCTGGGCAGTCACTGAACGTTTTAAACACTACCTGGCATCAGCGAAATTCACGATATTCACAGATAACAACCCGCTGACCCACCTGGAGATAGCGAAGTTGGGAGCATTGTAACAGATGTGAATGGCCTGGCTGTCCAACTATGACTTCACAATCAAATACCGGGCAGGACGGAAGATCACAAACGCAAAAGCCCTGTCATGGATACCTCATCTACCAGAAGTTGGAGAAGACTTGGATGAGATGGAGGAGGTGGAAATGCCAGCCTTCTACCGGCACTGTGTCTCTCAATGCTCGCACCAGGTGAAGGATAAGCAAGCACCGGAACAAGTAGCCTCTCTTAACCAGCTGTACCACTATAACTGGGAAGAGACAGTAGACAGTGATCCAGCCGTCCATCTGGTCAAGGAACTGTTAACCCAAGCTAATTCGTATCCTGGCCCAGATGCTCCCGACAGCAGCACCACAGCTGTGGACGGAGAAGGGCAAACTCTTCATCTACAAGAAAAATCTGTGTAGAAAACACATTGATCCCCGAACCAATGAGCTGGTCTGGCAGATAATCATTTCGAGGAGGGATGCCCCAATGGTATTGGGGGCTTACCATGATGGGGTGGGGCACTTTGCATGGAAGAAGCTGGAGGCCCTGCTATGCAACCGCTTCTACTAGATTAGTATGAGAGCGGCAATCGAGAAATGGTGTTGAGAGTGTGGACCATGTAGTCTGAAATGGAGGGACTTCGAAAGCCAGAAAGCTCCCCTGCAACCCATTGTCACCAAGCTGGATCATGTAAAGTTGGCTCCGAGTCTATCCAGCTACGTCTACACCCTCACCATCGTGGATCATTACTCCCGTTTCCTGGTGGTAGTCCCAGTTAAAGACCAGATAGCCAAGACTGTAGCCAAGGCGTTCCAGGAATACTTCTGTTGGCCCCATGGCTACCCGTACTCACTGATCAAGGCCCAGCCTTTGAGGCCGAAGTGTTTCAAGAAATCTGTCACCTGTACGGTTGTAAGAAGATAAGAACCACACCGTACCATCCCCAAACCAATAGGCTGTGTGAAAAGATGAACCAGGTAGTGCTAGATCTGCTGACGACCCTGTCATTGGAAGAGAGAAACCTGTGGCCAGAGAAGCTGCTCGACCTGGTGGACATGTAAAACCACATCCCGGTGAAGTCCACTAACTGTACCTTGGCTTATCTGATGCGGACGAGGCCCGGAAAGCTACCCATGGGAGCCTTGATGCCTGAAGCAGCTCCACCGGATACTGACTGGGACATTTCATGACACCAACAGTACCACAAGGTCCTAGCATATGTAAAAGAGAGTTTATCCCAGGCCAGACTGAGACAGGAGAAGCACTACAATCAAGCGGCCCCAGCCACCCCCTAGCTCCTGAGGAGCAAGTCTTAAAAAGGAAATGAAGGGTGCACAAATTTGATAACTAGTGGGAAACTGAGCTGTATACCATTCTGCCCCCTAACTTTGTCAACCCTAGGGTGTGGCTCATCAGTAAGGATGGAGGAAGAACGTCAGCTGCGGTTTCAAGGAATCACCTGAAGGTATGCCCCAGCCAGCTGAAGACTGGCAAAGATGGCCCTGAAGTCTCCCTGCCTAAAGCACCAGAAGAAGAGAACATCCAAACTGTGTTGGGAACGTTTCCAAAAGCCTGGACACAGTAGAACCAAGCTGTTGTAGTACCAGTCTTAACTTTCCATCAACCTGTCCCACCTGAAACGGTAGTAAACCCAGCTCAGCCAGAAGATCCGCTGGCTGAAGCGACAGTAACTATAGTCCAGCCCGAGACCTACCAGCCAGTGAAGCGGATGTCACAGCAGCGGAGGAACGGGAGAACCTACCTCCTGCTCGTGGTGACTCTGTCGTACCCACGGTGAGTCTAGGGAGTAGTGAAAGCCAACCTGTCCTGTCAGTAAGAACAGGGCCTCCTCCCAGCATAACTATAAGCAGCCAGGTCGGGTCAGGAGAATTATCAAACAGTGAGGGTTAACAGCCAACTCTGCGCAGGTCGCAGCGGAGCAACCTGGGTCAAAAACTGGCCCGGTATCTATAAACGGATGTACAGACTGTACCGCTAACAGATGTAAATATTTTGAGTATGAAAACTGTATTAATTGTAATGTTTTGTACTTTGTTTTTCTTTTTAAAGTGTTTCCTCAGTTCCGGAGTACTGAATTTAACCAAGGGGGACTGTGGCACCCCAGTGGTCATGGGAGCCATAGTAGCATTGTTCTTTTCACCGGAGGGCAATGCTATGCCTGGAAGCAGCAGGGACATCAGGTACAATAACACACACAACACTTCCTAACCCAGGCCAGAAGGGGGAGCTCAAGTCCGGTTAGGGGTAAGCTTCCTTGTGCATTCTGGGCTGGGGAGAGGTTAGAGAGAATAACAGGAAGAGAAAACGTAGAACTCTAGTAGTAGTGAAAGAGAACAGTTGCTGTTAGAGAGCTGTCTGCAAGCTTTCCAGGACCGAGCGCTAAATCAGGACACCGGGGTCCTCGACTGTTGGGTGCTAACGGCTCAGCAGGAGATTCCATGTATCCTGGCCCAACAGAGACTCCCAAGGCACAGTAGCATAATAGAGCCCAGGGCCACAGAAATGGCGGCAGGCCCTAAATCCGACTTGCGCTGCCCGTCACAAGGGACAAGGCAAATTATATACATCTAGGAAGAGGGACGCTGTGCTGCACCAGGTCCCAACGACTGACATTCAGAGCGCATTAAGGAAGGCCTCCAATGTACCTGGCAAAGAAGAGATTCCTCACTGCTTCCCGGCTGACTGGACCACTGTAACCTGGGACCATAACATCTGCCTAGTAAAAGGTAAAGGAAACTACCGGCCTGTGTCGTCCAGTTACTGTTGGCATTCTCAGCCGCTCCCCAGTTTACAAAACCATAGATTACCACCCTATCACCCTCCCTGAGGCCCGCTCCACCTGTGGGGAGCACAACCACCTTTGCTGCGACACCATCAGCCCCAGAGGACATCACCCGCAGCTGCGGCTAATCCCTGGCTGCACACCATGGGTGGTGTCACGAGACAAACTACCATCCTCCATCATCCCTCCTTTTATTGTACACCTCGGGGCCACGAAACAAGGCAGGGCAACCCGTGACCTACCAAGACCCGACATCACCAGCCCGGCGACGAGTAAAGTTAACACCAATTGCCCCATTGGTGCTACACACAGACTTCATAGGTGTAAATATTTCTGCAATTGCCCATCAAAATAATGCTTATTCATGGGGTGATTGGATTGTTTATGGCAGAACAAAAATCCTTGTTCTCAGCAGGGTATCCCCTGGTGCAAACTGCAGAAGAGCTGCTGATAGCATGATCTGTAGGGGACAGATTGATCTACTAGTGATCGTTCTGTGCCCATCATTCCTCATCATCTTGAGTAAAGAGTCCAGGAAACAACCATCGAAGGACTAGAATATTGTTGATAGCGCTCATTTACCAGTCTTAACTTAGCGCATGTAAATGCAACCTAAATGTTTGTGTGTGATGGTGCAATATGTGAGCATTTAGGGCACACCTGGAGAAATACAATAGACATGAATTGCACATCCCAAAATCATACTTTGATCTAAAGCCGCTAGGCAAAAATTAAATACCTGAACATGAGGTTCTTGGTATGTGATCATTTAGGGCCCCACTTTAAACTTTTGACCAGGGCTCCACTTTGTCTAATATGATTGCTCTTAAACCTCTTTTAGAGAAGCACAACAATGAAGAATGGACAACAATGAAAACCAAAAACACTGTGTTTGGGCAAGGAGATTTAGTATAGCAGATTAAAGACATATCATGCTTACTTCATCTCAAAATTTGATGTTCAGCAGTGCCATCTGCTCAGAACTGATATCAGCAAGTGGGACCTAGCTACATCCATCTACTGTTTGGAAAAGACTTGTCAGAAGTTGTCATTATGGAAGAACAGCTTCCAAACAGCCACACATTTCACATGGAAATGAGGCTAAGACCTGCATGTAATGTACATAAAAGAACAAACAAAGGCCTAGTGGAATGCACAAAACATGTAATTGAAAAAGTCTTTACAAAAGTGAGTAAAACCTAGTAAACAGGAAAAACCTCTGAGCCTGCCGGTTGCTTACAAGTTCCTGGTCATCTGAGAAAACTAGGGTGAGTCTGTACACAGTCGGAACTAGTAAGATTCTCACTGAGTTGCAAACCACAAGGGAAAGAGAAGACTACTTTGGGGTAAGTAAAAAAATCCGTAAGGAGTGCGAGAAGAAACAAAAGAGAGAGTGGAAGGCGAAAAGGGGGAAATTGAGGATGTTTTGTAAAGTCACCCATAGTTGCCAAATATAAGCACTTACTAGGGTCATCACCAGAGTACTTTGCATCTATTTACTCCTTTCTCAGAAAAAATTAACCATGTGAACACATTGTATCACTGTAGAAAGCTAAGTGTTTCTCTAATTTTAAGAAGTATCTGACCACACTATGACAAGAAAATGACCCAATGCCCTTATTCAGTGGATATGATTGTTCCTGATTCAGGAATCCTAAATCCTGATTGAATCAAAAGCAGGTGGCCAGGCAACTCAGGCAGGTGGCCAGGCAACTCTCAGCATTTGGTGTAGAAATTTCTGCACTTTTTGGATGCATGCCCATGATCAGGACCCACTGTGTCCTGGATGCGGTGGGTCTTGACTTGCGGGGTTGTGAGTCTCCTCCACATGAGACTGCAGTATGCTCGTGCCCATGATCAGGGTTAAGTGTGCTGCGGTATCTCGCTTCTGTTCTTCCTACGGAGGACACGTGACTCTGCAACAAAGAATTAACATGCTGCAGCCTCTGAAAGCTGCACCGCAGGTCAGTCTTCGCTGCGGGCCGCACCCGCACAATGGACATGGGATTTCTAGAAATCACATCCACTGTGCTTGTACTGTAAAACGCAGCATTTTGGACGCAGCTGAAACATGCTGTGTCCAAAACGCTGTGAACACTGATCGTGGGAACATACCCTCTCTGTGTTTCTTGACAGGACAAACGCAGCCGGGGGTATTTTATGCAGATTTTTCCCATTCATTACAACAGGTGAAATCTGCATCAAAAAAGCTAAAAGAATTGACATGCTATGGATTTAAATCTGCACAAAATCTGCAAGGAGAAAATACTCAACATGTGCATGAGACGTCAGTATTCTCATTCACTTTGCTGGCATCAGGAAACCCTTCAGGTTTTGTAACAAAACTGAAAAATGCATCAAAAATATGATTAATCTGCAACATGTGCATACAGCCTAAGGCTACTTTCACACATCCGGTTTGAGCAGTGCGGCTCAATCCGGCTGTGAAACCTATGCAACGGATGCGGCGAAAACACCGCATCCTTTGCATAAGTTTTTACATGCGGCCCATAAGCAGTTCTGGGTGCATATTGCTAATCCCTGCCTAACTGTCCCTGTATACACTAGCATAGATAAAGGGATCTTTAGAAAAGTATTTCTAAAGATCTTATATTGTATGCTAATGAGCGCAGGGAATAGTCCCCTATGCAATGCTTCCCTTGCTAGTCAGCCCCATTAACATGTTCATACGCCCTTGTGGGTGTACTAACATGCTAATTAATGCGCAGCGTCAGAGGATAATCTCACTCACCTCTCCGCTGCAATAGCCGCCCGACGCTGGATTTCGGCTCAGTGCGCATGACCCTGGACATCCGTTCATGCGCACTATGAAGTTGTGTATACGTGTCCTGGCTTCAAACTGAACTAGTGCGCATGACTGAAACTCCAGGGTCATGCGCACTTGTGATGCCCCTGAGTCTATCAGGGTGTCACAGGGAACTGCACCCCTTTCTCTTACGGTGCAGAACTCACCCTCCATGGTTCTGGGTTCCATCAGCACTCAAATCCTAACCACACTTCACACCACATCCTGTCAGGCACACCAGTGGGTGGTCTGGCTGGAAAAGGGCCACCCGCCTAGGGGTCAGGCAGACTGGAGGGAGGGAGGAAGTCAGTCGAGTAGTATCCCTCAGAGAGTGAGGAGCTGAGGTAGTTGGAGCTCCCTCTGTGAACTTGGTTGGGTCGCAGACGGTGGTCTGGGACCAGAGGAGTCGGAGACCCGGTCTCAGGATATTGGAAAAGGGTGTACTGACTTAGTTTTGGAGAACAGTCGGCACCGGAAAGCCCAGTAACTGGACCATTACCGAGCACGGCGGGGTACAGGACCCTAGATCAGGGAGTAGATTCACGCAAACTGATAATTCACCTGTGGAGGATAGTCTCTTTATGAACTTTCCCCAAGAGCTCAGAGATTGAAGGCACTAACACAACGAGGGAGATAGGACTTTCCAGCTTATGCGGCCTACAAAAATCCGAAGTGTCAGCCATCGAGAGCACAGCTCCACTATACCATTATAGGGAGCACGACCCTGACAGCTTCAGGCCGAAGGGTCACTTAAGAAAATCTACAAAATTGTGCATGGAGGCAGGCTCCGGACCACTAAGCAATACCAGCGGGAATGGACACCCGGATGGGCTCCCCAGAGTGGCAGCGGCACCCAGAAACTTGGTTTACTTCTGTGTCAGAGTCTGTTTAATGGTTGCACCAACGTCTACACCACCTAAGTGAGTACACTGCGCTCCCTGCGTCCTGCCTGCCCGCATAGCCTGCACAACGCTATCCGCCACTTATCTCCAGAGTCCCGCGGTCTCCCCTGCCCGTGGAGGGATCACCATCTGGCTGCCCCACTCCATCTCCCCCGGATACTCCCATCGGCAGCGGCGGTATTCTCCTTACCGTGAACCACGGGTGGCATCATGAACTATCCCTTGTAAATAACCCCCCCTTTACATTTGAAGTGGCCGCAAGCCCCCGGGTCCAGAGACCCTCGAGCCACAGCAACCCCGGATCTAAGCAGTTCGATTTCTGCAGGGGCGGCACACACTGAGCTGAAATCCAGCGTCGGATGGGCTGGCAGAGGAGAAGTGAATGAGATCATCCTCTGACGCTGAGTATTCATTAGCATTTTAGCATGCTCACAGGGGTGTACTAACATGCTAATGGAGCCGACTAGCAAGAGAACTAACGCCCAGGGGACTAGTCCCCAGCTCATTATCATACGGTAAAAGATCTTTAGAAATACTTTTTCTAAAGTTTTCTTTATCTATGCTAGTGTATACAGGGACGGTTAGGCAGGGATTAGCAATATATAGAATAGGGAGTAAGATGTTAAATTTAACCTGTTATGTGCTAACAGCCATGGTTCAGAAGTATTAAGTAGTACAACAGAGCACACTGAGTATATTATACAAAAATAGACAATTTTTATTTAATCAAATTAAAAATACAATACCATACAATATAAAACAAATGGTTGCTAACAAATGGTTGCTGACAAATGCAATAAGCAGGGTGCCCACACCACTACAACATGGAATACAACAAAAAAGTGTTGTAAAAATAGACTCTGGCCCTTTAAGAGAGAAAAAAGTGCACTAGTGTTGTCTATAAGCTGTAGGTCTAGTATGGTGGTTAGCAAAAGCTGAAAACTACTGCTGTTAGTAATCTACCAAAGGTATAGTATTAGGCTAAGCCCATTAGTTAATTTAAAGCAGTATAATTTACAAATCAATGTCACAAAGACAGACAGCATTGTAACATAGCACTTACAAGCAGTGTCGGACTGGCTACTGGAGGAACCTCCGGTAATACCAGGCCTGGCCGCAGTTACCTGCACTAAACTCTGGAGCTCTGACCTGAGCTCCAGAGTGCAGCCTGAACTGAACTTGGGGTTTGCAGGACTGAACCAGGAGCGCCGACTTATTCCCTCGCAATTGCAGTTCAGTTCATGACAGCTGCGGACAGGCCGGGTTGCACTCCGAAGCTGTCACCTGAGCTCCGGAGTTCAGCCCGACTTATCCGCAGCTGTAATATGAACTGAAACGCAATCGCCCTGGAATCATTCGTCGCTTGCGGTTCAGTCCTGCAAACCTTAACTTCAGTCCAGGCTGCATTCCGGAGCTCAGGTGAGAGCTCCAGAGTTCAGTGCAGGTAACCGCGGCCAGAGCTGGTATTACTGGAGGTTCCTCCGGAGGCCAGTACGATTCTGCTTATAAGTATAATGAATGATGGAGTCACTTGCTAGCTTCAATGCATTTTTAAAAAGAATTTCTTCATCAGGACACCTTCCTCCTTCTCGGACCTAAACTATAGTAATCAGCCACATGTTTGGTTGGCATTATTGTCTGCTTTTACCCCTTGTGTAAATTATAAATTTGGTGCTAAAACAGTGTCTTAGAGGAAAATAAATTTTATTTTTTTTCTTTTCACTTCTAAATTTATAAAAGCCCATCATCAGTACACCTCTAGATGAATTCCTTTGCGGGGGATCTAATTCCTAAAATGGGGTCACTTGGAGGGAGTTTCAGCTGTTTTGGTATGTCAGGGTCTCTGCAAATGTGACATGATATTCACAATCTATTCCAGATGAAGTTATACTCCAAAAAAATCAAATAGCGCTCTTTCCATTCCAGGCAGTGACATGTGCCCAAACAGCAGGGTTGGTTTTTTTTAACACATATGGGGTATTATTGCATTTTATAGAAGTTGTGCAACAAACTATGGGGTCTATTTTCTCATATTATCCATTGTGAAGATTACTAATTTGTGACACGACATTTTATTAGAAAAAACACATATTTTTGTTTTCACATCAACAATTTAAAATCAACATTCTCAACACACCTATGGATGAATTTCTTGATAGGTCTAGCTTCCAAAATGGTGTCACTTGAGGAGGTTACTGCTGTTTTGCTACCTCTGCAAATGAGACATGGTGTCCACAATCAGTTCCAGCTAAATTTATATTACAAAAATCAAATGTCATGTCTTCCCTTCTGAGCCTTGAGTCCAAACATAATTTTATTTTTGACTACATGTGGGGTATTGCAACTCTCAGAAAAAAGTGAGTAACAAACTAGGGGTCCAATTTTTTGTGTTACTTCTTGGTAGAAGTGAAAAATTTGGCGCTAAAACAAAATTTTGGTGAAAAAAAGGAAATTTTTTAATATAATGACCTAATGTTATCAAATTCTGTGTAGTACTTATGGGCTCAAAATGCTCACTATACCACTGGATGAAATCCTCGTGGGGTGTAGTTTCCAATATGAGATCATTTGTTGGGGGTTGCTACTGTTTTGGCACCTTAGGCGTCCTGCAAATGAAATGTACCACCCCCGCGACAGCTGACAGGCTGCTCGGATCCGGATCCGCACTGGCTCGAGGGGTCTCCGGACCCGAGGCGGGGTCACGCGGCCTCTCGAAAATAAAAAGAGGTTATAAAGGGTGGATTTGGATAATGTTCGTGACGCCACCCACGGTTTGTGGTAAAAATTGGGATAGCACCGCTGCTGCGTTTAGGGGAGAAGGGAGCGCCCGGGAGCGTGGGCAGGGGAAGGTGTCCCGAGGCTCGGTGCTGGCAGGCTGGGGACCTGTGGGGAGCAAAGGGGCACCACGTACTCACACAGTCCAGAGATGCTGACACTGACACCAGGTAAACCAAAGTCTTGAACGTCCTGCAGCCTTAATCCGAACACGTTGGGTCCGTGCCCTTTTGGCATTGCTGGTTGGTCTGAAGCCTTGTCCCTTGGCACCGTGTTTACACGTGGTGGATCCCTTTTGCCTAGAACTACTCGGGTCCCGCTCACCTGCGTGGCTAGCAGGGTGAGCTTGCTCTCAGAGTTCACGCTTGGGATTTTCTGGATGGTTTTGGGAAGTCCTATCCCTCCGCTGCGCTAGTACCCCGATTTTGGAGCGGGTGGGGAGCGATTCGTGAAGATTCCGTTCCCATTGGGTGAATTACTGGGCTGCGTGAAGCTACTTCCCAGCCTAGGGTCCGCGTACCCCGTCATGCCCAGGCCCCTGCCCGGTTGTAGCACAAGGCCGCCGGTCTGCCATCCGTGGCAGTACCGTGCCCCCTGTCACTACCCCCTGCGACCGGGGTTCCAGCTCCTTCCAGGCCAGACCAACGTCTGGCACCTGGGACTGTTACAGGAGCCCAGCTCCGCAGCGTGACCCTTCCTGTCACCGCTCACTGGCACTTCTCCTGTACTCTCTTCTCTTCTCCTCTCATGACATTTCTGGTCCTCTTACTTCCATCCCTCCATCTGGGCGGCCCTATTCCCCTCAGGCTACCCAATGGGTGTTTGGTGGGTGTGGTGCAGAGTGTTCCTCAGGATTTGTGTATACCTGCTCTTAGCAACACCAAAGGGACAGGACCAGTAATCAAGGAGGAGCGGGTACCATGCAGAAGGGCAGATTGCACGGCACCCTTGTGATGATCTGATAGGCCAGGGCGTCACAGAAACATGCAATCTATTTCAGCCAATTTTATGCTCCAAAAGTCAAATGGTGCTCCTTGCTTCCAAGCTCTGGTATTTGTCCAAGCAGAGATTTCTGTCCACATGTGGAGTATCAGCGAGCTTGGAAGAAACTGAGTAACAAATTGTGGCGTCCATTTTCTCATGCTGTCCTTTGTAAAAGGGAAAAAAAATAAGAATAAAGAAACATTTTAGAGGGAAAATTACATTTTTTTTTTCATTCCACTTTGCATTAATTCTTGTGTAGCACCTGAAGGGTTGACATTTCCTGACAGCAGTTTTGAAGTATAAGAAGTGTGGTTTTTAAAATGGTATCACTTTGGGAAATTTTAGGCCCCTCAAAGTCCATTTAAATCTAAATAGATTAAATTGCTGCCAAACTTCTAACATCCTAAAAATTGAAAATAATATTTGAAAAATTATGCAGATGTGATGTAGACATGTTATACAGCATGACTTACTGGCTTAGGCCCGTTTCACACGTCAGTGAAAAACAGTGACGTTTTTCACTGGCGTGTAAAACACGCACATGTCCCTGCGTGTGCTGTGAATCACGGCACACATGGGTTGTCTAAGTGCAATCCGGGCTCCGTTATCCGTGGCCCGTGATTGCACTTAGAAATCAACTCACCTGCGCCCGCTCCCGCTGTCCATGGTGCTGATCGCTCCCGCGATGCAGCATCCGGCCGGCGGTGACCCCCGCAGCAGCTGCTTCCGGGTCGGCTGTGTCGCGCATAATGAATATGCGCGACAGTAATCAGCCGGCTTAGAAGCAGCAGGGAGGACGGGCTGCAGAGGACATCGCTGGACGCCGGGTGAGTTAAAATGTTTATTATTTTAAATGCACGTTTTTTTCTGGCACGTGTTTCACGGACCACACCACTGCGTGGTCCGTGGAACATCAGCGATGCCAGAAAAAAATGGACATGTCTCCGTGCAGCAATCACGCACACGCGGGTACGCTGCACGGAGACACGTGCAGTGACAAATCACTGACGTGTGAGCAGACCCATTCATTATAATGGGTCTGCGTATGTCAGTGATTCTGGTACGTTTAAAAAAAAAGCACAAACGTACCAGAATCACTGACGTGTGAAAGGGGCCTTAAGGATATAAAAATTTAAAGTTTGATAACTTAGAATTTTTCAACATTTTAAACAAAATTCCGATATTTTGACAAAATAATGGAAAACATACCGTATTTTTCAGACTATAAGACGCATCGGACCTTAAGACGCACCCTGGTTTTAGAGAAGGAAAATAGGAAAATAAAATTTTAAGCAAAAAATGTGGTCATGACACACTGTTATGGGGCGAGGATCTGCTGCTGACACTATTATGGGGTAATGTCCCCAAATTCTCTACTAGGGTACCCCATCCTGGTAATGATCCTCCTGCCTTGTATATATATGTCCCTCATCCTGGTATAGCCCCATCTTGCTATATACTGCCATCCTGGTATATGGCCGCATGCTGTCCTGCTATATACCCCATCCTGGCATATGGCCGCATCCTGCTATACACGGTACCCCCATCCTGGTATGTGCTCCCATCCTGCTATATACCCCCATCCTGCTATATACCCCCATCCTGCTATATACGCCATCATCCTGCTATATGCCATCATCCTGCTATATGCCATCATCCTCATCCTGCTCATATACCCCCATCCTTCTCATATACCCCCATCCTGCTCATATACCCCCATCCTGCTCATATACCCCCATCCCGGTATACGGCCTGCATCCTGTGGCACACAAAAAAAAATAAAAATAAACGTTATACTCACCTTTCCTCGCTCCACGCAGCATCGCTCCTCCTCCTGTCTGTGCCGGCAGCTTTGTGTGGAGCCGGCCACGATCCCTGCAGCACCACGATGTCCTCTGGTCTGTGCCGGGGGTGGCTGCGTGTGGACACGTGCGCACAGCGATGACGTCATCGCTGTGAGCACCACTAGTCTCCACAAAGCCGCTGCCGGCAGACAGAAGGACATCGCGGTGCTGCAGGGATCGTGGCCGGTGAGTTATATTGATGGCTGTAGTTGCCAGGGGTGATCATGCTGCCAGCTGTTTAGTAAGCACGCACCCCCGGCCCACCTGTCAGTGCCGGCTTCAGCGCTGAGAGATGATGGGCGGGATGATGGGCGTGCATATGTTATGAGCGGGCCCACATGGTCACGGCAGGCGCTGCTGCAGCCTGCTCGTGCCCCCGATGACCCGCTCCACCGCAGCACCCTCATTCCACCCGCAGCCCTACATTCAGACTATAAGACGCACCCCCAACTTTCCCCCAACATTTGGGGGGGGAAAATGTGCGTCTTATAGTACGAAAAATACGGTATAAACCTAAATTTACCAGTAACATAAAGTACAATGTGTCACAAAAAATCCCCTCAGAATCATTGGGATACGTTGAAGCATTAAAGAGTTATTACCACATAAAATATCACTGGACAGATTTCTAACATTTGGCCTGGACATTAACCCCTTTCTGACCTTGGATGTACTGGTATGTCCTATTTTAACATCACTTAAAATACGTCCTAGAAGGCTGTGCACCCGCGATCGTGGCCAGGGACTCAGCTTACCCGACAGCCCCAACCAAGCCCTCACAGCTAAGCGTTATAAAATTCTGTGAAGCTCATGGGGGTTCCAGGTGCTCATCTACCATCTAGATAAATTCCTTGAGGGGTCTTATTTCCAAAATGCACAGGAGAAGAAAGGAGGAGCGCATGTGAAGAATTTCAGGGATACATTAGATGTTATTAAAGTGTAGCCGCTCACCTGAGGAGGACGTGCAACCCTGCACAACCCCGGTTACAGCGTTGGTTGTGGAGCTGGGCAGATTCCCAGTCACCACTAAAGTATTCCTCTGCCCGAGTTATCTGCGTCCTTCAGAGCGGTCATGTGACCGGTCACGTGGAATCCGAGTCACCGCTGAGCCCAGAGGGAAAATAAGCAACCTCAGGCTTAAAGCAGCTCCTGCCGTGAGTCCCGGGGGAAAAAGAAGAGCAAGCTGTGTGAATGCACGGTCCAGTGGAGCGCTAAGAAGGAGATGGAGGGTTTCTTGCTTGAATTTCTTTATTTTGAAATAAAGAAATTCAAGCAAGAAACCCTCCATCTACTTCTTAGCGCTCCACAGGACCGTGCATTCATGCAGCTTAAATGCCCCGGGACTCGGTGATGGTGACAGGAATGTGCACTCACTCCAATGACGCTGACACCGACAACTTAGTAAACCAAAGTTCTGAACACCGCTGCTGCTGAGGGGGAGCACGTTTGGGTCCCGTTTCTGCTGGTGCTGCCTGTTGATCTGTGACCTTTCCCTTGGCACCTTGTTCTCTCCTTCACTTCCAACACTACACTCTCCTTTTCTCTTAAGACCTCGTCATACATTTATTCCTGACATGCACGGCTGCCCTGTCTTTTGTGCTTGTGTGCATTATTTTTAAATTTCACTTTTTTGCACTTTACTGTGTGTTCCTATGTCGCATTGTTCTATAAATAAAAAACATTTTGTATTTTTGCAAAAATTCTTCTAGCACTTAGCCTTTATTTCTAAACATATTGAATATATGAACAGAGTCAATTTGTATATACTCTCCTTTTCTCTGACTGACTCCTGACACTCCTGACCTCCCCTTAACCAACCCCCCACGTGGGCGACCCTATTCCACTCAGGCCGTCCACTGGTGTGTCTGGCGGGTGTGGTGCCGAGTGTTCCTAGGATTTTGATTAGCTGGTTTTGGCAACACCATTGGATAGGGACCCGTAACCAAGGAGGAGGTGGATATTGCACAGAAGGGCAGATTGCACAATACCCTGTGACGGCCTGATAGGCCAGGGCATCACACATTTTTTCCTGTTACCCTTGTGGAAAAAAAGCTATCTGGCTGAATTAACAATTTTGTGGAACAAATTTTTTTTTTTGTTTTCACGGCTCAACGTTATAAACTTCTGTGAAGGTCCCAAAGGTTCAAGATGCTTTTTAAACATCTAGATAAATTAATTTGAGGGGTCTAGTTTCCAAAATGGGGTGGACACTTGTGTGCGAACTCCACTGTTTAGTTTCCTCAGGGGGTCTCCAAACGCGACATGGCATCCAAATTTTGCTTTCAGAAATTCAAATGGCTTTCCTTCCCTTCCGAGCCCTCCCGTGTGCCCAAATAGTTGACTTCTATCACAAATGAGGTATCAGCGTATTCAGCAGAAATTGTACAACAAATTGTATGGTGTATTTTCCCTTATTACCCTTGTGAAAATGATACATTTTTATGGCTAAAGTAACATCTTTGTGGAAAAAAGTAAAATTTGTAGTTTTTCCTTCCACATTGCTTTGGTACCTGTGAAGCACTTAAAGGGTTAATAAACTTCTTGCATGTGATTTTGAGCACTTTGAGGGGTGCAGTTTTTAGAATGGTGTTACTTTTCGGTATTTTCTGTCACGTAGGCCTCTCGATCACTTCAAATGTGATGTGGTCTCTAAAAAAATTGTTTTGCAAATTTTGTTGGTAAAATTTATTCAAATACTTATGCCCCAAGAACGAAAAGTATTTTAATTGTTTTTTCTGGCTAACACGGTACCACAATATTACCTTGTAGTGTACATGGTTGGAATAATGAGAAATTGCTGATAAACTTTTAACCCTTCTAACTTCCTAACAAAACAAAAATTATATTTAAAAAATTGTGCTGATGTAAAGGAGACATGTGGGAAATGTTATTTTTTAACTATTGTGGGTGACAATAACGCTTGCATGTATGGGCATAAAATTTCAAAGTATGAAAATTTGCAAAACTTTCAAAATTTTATATTATTTTCACAAATAAATGCAAAAAATATCGGCCTAAATGTACAAGTATCATGAAGTACAATATATCACGAAAAAACAATGTCAGAATCACCAGTATCCGCTGAAGCATTCCAGAGTTATAACCTGTCAAAGTGACAGTGGTCAAAATTGCAAAAATAATGGCCCGCTCATTAAGGTGAAAATGGGCTTAGAGGTAAAGAGGTTAAAGGGTGGCCCTGCTCGGCTTCGTGACCCCGAGGTGTCCACAAAAAGGGATGAAGGATAGATGGTCCTTCAAGAGGAACCTCAAGACCCACCTCTTCCAACAAGCCTACAACCTACAATAGCCCTCAGTCCAGTACACCACTGCGCAACCAGCTCTGTCCTCACCTATTGTACCATCACCCATTCCCTGTAGACTGTGAGCCCTTGCGGGCAGGGTCCTCTCTCCTCCTATACCAGTCTGTTTTGTACTGTTAATGATTGTTCTATGTATACCCTCTTTCACTTGTAAAGCGCCATGGAATAAATGGCGCTATAATAATAAATAATAATAATAATAATAATGGTGAGATGATAAGGGTATTGGAAGTTGTAGTTGTCTCATAACACCACCTGTGCTGTGCGGCTAGGGAGCGGGTGCTGTCCTCTGGGGCGGATGGCGTCGCAGCCAGGATGGTTCAGCTCCACACAGGTAGAGATAGGCTCCAGGGATGATGATTAAGGTGGTAGTGCCCATTGGCGCTGGAGCACATGGTGTCAGCGCCGGCAATGAAGGGCAGACTCAGTATTTGCGGATCAAGGTTTTTACTCACTGTCCAGTTGCTGCCCTAGGAGTGCCGGTCTCTGCCGTGATGGGCCCCAGCCGATCCCGGATAATTCGGAGGTCACCACCGGTGTTCCCACTGTGTGTCCTTTCTGGTTGGTGTCCCTCCAATCCCATGGATGGAATGTGGAATGGGCTACGGGTGTTTCCTGCACTCTCTGCAGACCCTGGAATCCCCGGTAGCTGTAGAGAGCCCGTGCTGAGCTGCCTGCTCCAAGCCACGGGTCTTGCAGTGCTCCAGAAGTGTGAGGGAGAAATATGCATGGACCGAGGTCCTAACTGTGCTACTTACCTCAAGCGGTGCCCAGGTCAAAACTCAACAAGTGTGAAGATGCTCCTTCCTTTTCCCCCAGTGGTGCCCGCCCGCTAGGTGGTTGTCCTAGTGACCGGGAAAGTCCCAAGCCTCATGATGGCCACCCCCCTATCTACACTAGGCCAATCCCGGTGGGAAAGCACCTAATTGTGTTTGGTTTGTGAATGTGAGAAACACCAGAGATTAACCTCTTCCTTACCCCGGGATGAGTACTGCACCTTAAGTGAGATGCAGTACCCTGTGGCGACTGAAGCCTCAGGGGCGCCACACTCTGATCAGGCAAAGCGACTGGACTGTGTAGTGATAAAGTCGCATAGAGCAGGGGTCGGGAACCTTTTTGTCTGAGAGAGTCATGAATGCTACATATTTTAAAATGTAATTCCATGAGAGCCATACTCACAAGGGGGAGCGACAGTGTTGGAGCAGCTCAGAAGGTCCCAGGAGGCAGGGTAGGCGATGCTGCAGGTGGGGAGGTGGGGATGTCGTGGCTCAAGAGGATCAGTGTGCAGAGGGTCGGCGATACTCCTGCAGGCTTGTGGGGTGTCACTGCGAGAGGCATCATTGATCTGCCAGCGGGCTTGGAATAGGGGGTGTCTTGGCTCAGTGTGCGGCAGCGAGAGTTGGTGATACTGCGGGCCATATGCGGTTTGTAAGCCGCACTCCAATTTTTCCCCCAGTTTTGGGTGAAAAAAATGTGTCTTATAAACCGGAAAATATGTTATTTTTTTATTAAAGACTTGTCTGCAAGCCAGATGCAGCCATCAAAAGAGTCACATCTGGCTCGCGAGCCATAGGTTCCCGACCCCTGCCCTAGAGGGACTAGTAAAATCAATAAAAAATGTAAAAAAATTTAGGAGGTATAATATGAAAAAAAAAAAGCTAAAGTTCAAATCACCCCCTTTTTCCCCATTGAAAATAAAATAAAAATACAAAACTAAAAATACACATATTCGGTATCACCAAATCTGATCGGTAATTGGCGTAGTGAGAAAAAAAAAATCTAAATGTCCGAGTTCCTTTTTTTGGTCACAGCAACTTTGCATTAACATGCAATAACAAGCGATCAAAATGTCTCACCTATCCAAAAATAGTATAATTAAAAATGTCAGTGCAAGAAACAAAAAATAAGTTACCACTGAGCTCCGAATCCTGAAAAATTAGAACGCTTCGCATCTATGAAAATGGCAACAAAAGTGCAATTTTTTTTTTTTCAAACTTCTTTATTTTTTCACCACAGAGATAAAAATAAAACTTTACATGTATAGTATATCTACAAACTCGTACTGAACTGGGGAATCATAATGGCAGTTCAGTTTTTTAAACTAGTAAACACGGTAATTAAAAAAAAAAAAGAAAAAGAAAACATCATGCAATTGCAGTTTTTTTGCAATTTCACAGCACTTGGAATTTTTTTTTCTCCGTTTTCCAGTACAATATTAGGCAGAATGAATGGTGTTGTTTAAAAGTACAACTCTTCCCGCAAAAAACAAGCCCTCATATACCTATATTGACAAGAAAAATAAAAAAGTTATGGCTCTTGAAAGAAGGGGAGGAAAAGACGAAAACAAAAAATGGAAAATCGCCCGGGGGTGAAGGGGTTTTAGGGATTAAGGGTTATTCCCATCTCCACGATACTATCCCAATATGTCGTACATGTAATAATAATAATATTAGCAAATACCTCCAATTAGAAATGTAATTCTCCTGATATAGCTATGTTTCTTACCTCATGTGCAGGACATTGTAGCTTAGGTATCCATGGTTACGACCACTCATATAGTGACAGATAGTTAGTTAGTTGCTAGTGGTCATAACCAAGGATACCTAAGCTACTGTAATTCTCTGAACACGAGGTAAGCGACATAGCTAATCAGTAGAACTACACTATAATTCTAATTGGAGGTACAGTTAAGACCATATACATTTGGACACTGACATAAATTTGTTTTTTTTACCTGTTTACTGAAACATATTCAAATTATAGTTACATAAGGGACATGGACATAAAGTTCTGACTTTTAGCTTTCATTTGAGGGTATCTCCATCAAAATTTGATGAAGGATTTAGGAGTTTCAGCTCCTTTACATGGGCCACCCTGGTTTTAAAGGGCCCAAAAGTAATTGGGCAATTGATTCTCAGGCTGTTTCATGGGCCGGTAAGGGCAATTCATTTGTTATTTCATTTTCAATTAAGCACATAAAAGGCATGGAGTTGATTTGAGGTGTGGTGCTTCCATTTTGAAGTTTTTGCTGTAGCCAAAGGAGCTCTTCATCTACGAAAACAGAAAAAAAAACATCTGAGAAATTGCTACAATATTAGCAGTGGCTAAATCTACAGTTTGGTACATCCAGATAAAGAAAGAAAGCACTGGTGACCTCAACAATGCAAAAATACCTGGATGCCCATGGAAGACCACAGTGGTGGGTGATCGCAGAATAATTACCATGGTGAAGAGAAACCCCTTCACAACCTCCAACCAAAGTGAACAACACTCTCCAGGATGTAGGCGTAGCAATAAACAAGACTATCATAAAGCGAAGACTGCATGAAAGAAAATACAGAGGATTCACTGCACAGTGCAAGCTACACATAGGCCTCAAGAATAAGAAGGCTAGATTGGACATTGCTAAATAAAAAATATGAAAAAATTAGCACAGTCCTGGAAGAACATTCTTTGGACAAATGAAACCAAGATCATCCACTACCAGAATGCTGAAAAGAAAAAGTATGGAGAAGGCATGGTACAGCTCATGATTCAAAGCATACCACATCATCTGTAAAACATGTGTGGTGCCCTGGCCTAGCCAGGTCGTCACAGATAACACACAAACACACCCACCCCCATTAGACAGGGACACCAGCCAAACAAAAACCCTTGTTGCCTCCCTCCAGTGTCTGATGTCCACACTAGGTGGGGCGCAGCCAAGCGGTTGGCTCCACCCACCGAGGAGTTCACAGGCCTGGAGGCGGGAAAAGTGACAGTTGAGTGTTGGAGTTTGAAGTGAGAGGAGTGAACACTTGGGTGTCTGGGTTTGTGGCCCAGGCACTGACAGCAAGGTTGGCAGACGGTGGTGGCCGTCTGCAAGAGTGGTGGAGCAACGCGGAACCGTAGGACCGGGGTCGGGCGACGGCCCACCGGTACCGACCGGGGAGCGAAGTGAAGCCAGCACACACAGGCAGGGCCATCGGACCCCGACCAGGCTTGGAGCCGCCGTCAATAGTCAGATCCGAATGTGACTGGAACCCCAGGGGTTTCATAACAGCAAAAGTCCCGATTGAAGGCAACCGCCCACACCGTGAGGGTATACAGCTACCGCTTAAGGCTAGAGACCCAAGGGCCAGAGCCTGCGGGCAACTGGGCTCCTCCGGCACCCATACACCGGGTGAGCGGACTACCGTTGGGAATCCATAGTAGTCAGAAGGAGAACATCAAGGTGCAGGGAAAGACAGCCGCCATCACCTGTCCGGGGAGAGACACTGCAGCCGGCTGCGGGACCCATCCATCCAGCCGTTTGGTTTACCAAGGACTTTGTACCTTTCTTGCTGAGTGAGTACACCCGTGCCATCCGGCACCGCGCCGCGCTGTCCCTGCAACCCTGCACCTCACCAACCCTGCCTCCCCGTCACAACATCGGGCCCCGGGACCACCAACCCCTACCCACGGAGGGGGAAAACAACATCCCAGCTGCTCCTTACCATCGCTCCCGGGATCCCCGTCATCAGCAGCAGTGGTGCCTATCTTCACCGCGACCCCTGGGTGGCGTCACGGACTAAATTCCCCAAACCAACCACCCCTTTCACTCACGGGCGAGGAGCGCCGCTTGAGTCCCCGGATCCGGCCCACCACTCGAGCCACCGAGCAGCCATCGCAGCAGCGCCGGACCCGAGCGTTAGCGAGCGCAGCGCAGTGGCGCCCTCCCCGCCCGCGACAACTTGGTGCTGTGAACAGGATTGAACCCCTCTACTTACCAGTAGAAGTGCGCCTTGTGATCTCCGCCGGCGGTGTCTGGCCGAAAATTTTGAAGCGCCGCCATCTTGGCGTGAAAATCTCCCACTCGAGGGTCTTCTCTGAGCAGGGAAGGCGCGAAAGCGAAGCCCCGCCCCCAGCAAACGGAAGTGCTGAAGAGTACCAAGGGGGCGCGAGAGTGTGTCTGCCTGATGTAACCGAGGGCATAGGAAGCGGGGACACCAGGACTCTGCAAGATATCCCGTTCCTGGAGGCCGAGCAATTATGATGTCCGTTTCGTCCAGCAGGCCCACGCCCGGAACAGCGGCGTGGGTGGAGGCTCGGGTGGCCCAGTTAAGCCGCAGGCTGCAGACCCGGCTCCAGCTCCTGGTGCAAGAATGGGAGGCTGGAATGGTGGAAGTGGTGATGACCGTGCAGGCCCGTGAGGCGAAAACAGATTCGGAGGAGCGGGTGAGTGACCCACGCCCCTGTGTCCCAGAGGGGCCGGTCGCTGCGGCCGAGGGGCCCGGTCTGCCGCCGCTCAGCCAGCTGCGTTCCCCGCTGCCTGTATTGGTCGTCGCCATCCCGTCGGCCGGCCAGCTGCTCCTGAACCCGACAACAGATGACATCACCCCCACCTGTAAAGATCCACCTGCAGGTGCTGCCCGCGAATGACAACTTGCCCGGCCAGTCCCGACCCCGCTCCCCTGGGAGGCACCCGCTTCCAAAAGGGAGTCATCCCGTCCGGAGGCGGCCACATCCAAAGAGGCTCTGGCAGTCTGCCCGGCTAGTACAGAGGTGGAGGGTAGCCCGCCTCCAGCCCGGAAGGTGACGCTGACCGCTCCCAAACTCCAGGCCTCGGCGGAGGCTGCGGAGGGTTGCTGCTGCAAGGCAGCAAAGCAGGCCGCGACACAGCGGTGCCCCCCTAACCAGAAGGTGCCGGTTGTAGCCTGTATCGGGGGGTACCAGCTGGGCCCAACCCCCGCGCTGGAGGAGCCGCCATTTTGGGAGCGGCAGCCAGACCTGATGGGACAACAGGCAGAGGCCCGAGAGAGGGCTGCAATCCTGGCCCGTACTGTAGAAGCAAAGGACGCTCTCCGGAGGGCCTCTCCTGAAGCTCGGGGCCCGGTCTTCGAAGGCCAAGTCCAGCAGTTCTACCCCCGGCGAAGATGGGAGTTCATTCATGAGCCCTACCTGGGAGTCGAGGCGTTCTTCTCCGATCAGGACGTGCACAGCTAACTGCCTCTGGGCCATCCGGAGCGTGACCTTTGTGCGAGAGAGTTGGTCACCTATACCTGCCATCTGGGAGAGAGGGGCTGGTTCGCCTTGGATGTCCGGAGAAGGGTGAGCCATGACGATCACAAACAGCCCCGGTCACCTCCCCCGCCATACAGTCCTAGGGCGGATCCGGAGGAAATGAGTGGTGATGGTGACCTTAAGTAGTGGCAGCGGTTCGCCGTTGCAAGCAGTTGTCCCCCGTTGGGACCCTCAGCAGTTTGATTGAATGACTTTAATGAACCGTGAACCTTCATATGATTATCTGTGTGATTATTCCAGCCATTGCCGGCAAGTTGTCCCCGGAGGGACCCTGTGTACTTTTACCCCCCTGCATGAGAGACTACTCATGGACATGGCCGAGAACTGGCAGGCCACCCACGAACTTGTGGGCTTGTAAATAAGTTGAGGGGTGATTTTCCATCGGAGCCGCCTCCGGAGAGGCAGATTGGAGGAAGGGCCCGCAGCAGAGTAGGCTGGGGCCCAGCCACCACCAGGACCGGTGGCCATCCTCCGGGGGCCAGGGGTCCCCCTGGACGTGGGGTCCCCTGAAGTGACAGCCGGGTGCAAGTAACCGTACCCGTTCCCGCTCGGACAGCCTGAACCTGGACTGGGGTCAAGGGGTGCTGCCCACTTCTTAGGGGCAGCATCAGGGCTAGGTTGCTTCGGTGGGAGAGCGGAAGACATCCATCCGTCTGTCTGTTATTATTAAAAATGTTTTGTTTATATGTGCAACGTTTAAGTGTCCTAACAAAAATACTTATGTTTGAAAATGTTTACCTGTTAATTTATATTTTTACAGTTTTTAAAAAGAGAAATAAAACCGGTGATGGACGGGCAGCCCACGGATGGTCTGCATTTCACCAAGGGGGAATGTGGCGCCCTGTCCTAGCCAGGTCGTCACAGATAACACACAAACACCCCCACCCCCATTAGACAGGGACACTAGCCAAACAAAAACCCTTGTTGCCTCCCTCCAGTGTCTGATGTCGACACAAGGTGGGGTGGAGCCAAGCGGTTGGCCCCACCCACCGAGGAGTTCACAGGCCTGGAGGCGGGAAAAGTGACAGTTGAGTGTTGGAGTTTGAAGTGAGAGGAGTGAACACTTGGGTGTCTGGGTTTGTGGCCCAGGCACTGACAGCAAGGTTGACAGACGGTGGTGGCCGTCTGCAGGAGTGGTGGAGCAACGCGGAACCGTAGGACCGGGGTCGGGCGACGGCCCGCCGGTACTGACCGGGGAGCGAAGTGAAGCCAGCACACACAGGCAGGGCCATCGGACCCCGACCAGGCTTGGTGCCGCCGTCAATAGTCAGATCCGAATGTGACTGGAACCCCAGGGGTTTCATAACAGCAAAAGTCCCGATTGAAGGCAACCGCCCACACCGTGAGGGTATACAGCTACTGCCTAAGGCTAGAGAGCCAAGGGCCAGCGCCTGCGGGCAAACGGGCTCCTCCGGTACCCATACACTGGGGAGCGGACTACCGTTGGGAATCCATAGTAGTCAGAAGGAGAACATCAAGGTGCAGGGAAAGACAGCCGCCATCACCTATCCGGGAACAGACACTGCAGCCGGCTGCGGGACCCGTCTATCCAGCCGTTTGGTTTACCGAGGACTTTGTACCTTTCTTGCTGAGTGAGTACACCCGTGCCATCCGGCACCGCGCCGCGCTGTCCCTGCAACCCTGCACCTCACCAACCCTGCCTCCCCGTCACATCATCGGGCTCCGGGACCACCAACTCCTACCCACGGAGGGGGAAAACAAAATCCCAGCTGCTCCTTACCATTGCTCCCGGGATCCCCGTCATCAGCAGCGGTGGTGCCTATCTTCACCACGACCCGTGGGTGGCGTCATGGACTAAATTCCCCAAACCAACTACCCCTTTCACTCACGGGCGAGGAGCGCCGCTCGAGTCCCCGGATCCGGCCCACCGCTCGAGCCACCGAGCAGCCATCGCAGCAGCGCCGGACCCGAGCGTTAGCGAGCGCAGCGCAGTGGCATCCTCCCCGCCCTTGACACATGGTGGAGGCAGTTTGATGGTTGGGCATGCATGGCTGCCAGTCGATGTGTTTATCGATGATGTGACACAGGATAGAAGGAGCCAGATGAATTCTGGGGTTTTCAGAGACATTCTGTGTGCTCAAATCCAGCCAAACTGATTGTGAAATATGAATTATGAAATATTGACTAATGGCTCAAAATATAAAGCCAAAGCAGCTCAGGAGGTTATTAAAGCAAAGAAGTGCAATATTCTTGAATGTCCAAGTCAGTCACCTGATCTCAACCTAATAGAGCTGCATTTCACTTATAAAGACTAAACGTATGACTGAAAGGCCCACAAACAAACAGCAACTGAAACCCATTGCAATTAAGGCCTGGCACTGCATTAACAAGGAGGAAACAGCGTCTGGTGATGGCCAGGAGTTCAAGACTTCAGACAGACATTGCCGAGGGTTTTCAACCAAGTATTAGAAATTAACATTTTATTTCCAAATATTTAATTTGTCCAATTACTTTTGAGCCCCTCAAATGAAGGGATTGAGTTTATAAAAATCTTTAGTTCCTCACATTTTTATGCAATCATTTTGTTCAACCCCCTGAATTGGAGCTGAAAGTCTGAACTTCAATTGCATCTGAAATGTTATGTCCAAAATCCATTGTGGTAATGTACAGAACAAAAATGTGAAAAATGTTCTCTGTTCAAATATATATGGACCTAACTGTATTTTTCTACATACTGGGATAGAATCTTGGAGATAGGAGTACCTCTTTAAGGTTAAAATTGGTTTGGACACTAAAGGGTTGAAATACATCTTTGATTTAAAGAGGAACCGATGGACCACATTTTCTGGCTAACTCATAGGGAGAAGTATTTTCAGCTTCTTCATTATTGTGCACCTAATTTAAAGAGGCCCTTTTACAACCTATAACCTCATAAACTGTACATTTCTACACATACCGTAGTAGCATGTATGAAGATAAAACTTTTTTTCTGGTTTTATTTTCTTCTGTTACGATACAGGGCACCAAAATTACTGGCACCTAATGTGCTCACATGTTTGGGCTAGAGGCGATGGATGTTTTTTTAACTAAAAAAAGTTTGTGTTTTTTTTCTCTTTACGTCTACTGGGTTAGTAATGGGGGTGTCAGCTGTCTTTTCACAGCTGACATCAACCCCACAAGTATTACTCAAATTGCCACTGCACCAGTGTAATCAGGAAGAGCTGCATTACAAAAAGTTCCAAAATTGAAGAGTCCAGGGACTAGACAGGCATCCAGAGAGAGAGAACCTCAGGACGAGCCTAAGGAAGTCGAATGACTAGAAGCCATCAGATGCAGTGAGAGGACCATGGGTAGCCAGAGTGAAGAACAGGGGGGAAGCAGAGGCAGATGCTCGGCAACTGGTGGACTAGGTCCCAGATAGTGGGATATGCCAAGCGGAAGTACTCCAGGAAAGAACTGCAGCAGAACCGTACAATTGTGGTCATGTCTGTCGTGAAGCTGGAAGATATAATAAACCGTTTACAGTTATTTTATCAGAGTTTTCCAGTGTCCTGTGTCTATCTAATACAATTACAACGGGGATCAGCATTGGGGAGGTGGACACTGCCCTGAAGAGTACAGTAAAGCAATTGTACCTGCCCCCGTCGGTTGTGCGACACGGGCAAATCGCTGCCCGTCGCGCACAACCTCGCTTACCCCCGTCACATGGACTTACCTGTCCTGCGACGTTGCTCTGGCCGGCGAACCGCCTTCTTTCTAAGGGGGCGGTCGTGCGGCATCACAGCGACGTCACACGGCAGCCATCCAATAGAAGCGAGGGTTGGAGATGAGCGGGTCGTAAACATCCCGCCCACCTCCTTCCTTCCGCATAGCCGGGGGGGGCAAGTAAGGAGATGTTCCTCGCTCCTGCGGGGTCACACACAGCAATGTGTGCTGCCGCAGGAACGAGGAACAACATCTCTAATTAAAAGGAAACGATTTTTTGTTTTAGTTGAAGAAAAACGGAGAATGGCAGCACTCTGCGGTGACCAAAGACTTCTTTATTTTCTTATGCTGACAGGTGAGACGGACATGAGGGAGTGGAGGGAGAGATGCACGAGTTTTTGTTTTAAGACCACCTCTCCGCGGCAAACGATTTTTGCCGCTTTTGCAATTGTTTTAGGTTGCACATGACTGTTACACGCTACGATATCGTTAATGACGCCGGATGTGCGTCACAAACAACGTGACCCCAACGATAATTCATTAATGATATAGTAGCGTGTAAAGCCCGCTTAAGTGTCGCACACCCCGCCCAAAGCAATTTACGAGCACTGGCTCTAACTGGCGAAGGAGTGTGCACCCTCACGGCCCAGCATCCACACCTTCCTTCATGGAATAAATAACACGACAGGTTTACAGATCGGGTCAATACAGATGCATTGATACCAATTATTATGTATACTTTTTATGTTTATTTTTTTTTTAATGCAAATGGTGCGTTTTTAGTGGCGACAATGTGGGACAGGAACATTTTTTAGTTTGATCACTGGAGTGCAGGAGACCTGTCAGTTCTTCACTAACTGTGCTTATTAGACCCTGTTTATAACAGTTTCTAGCAGGCCACCTCACCCTGGAGTTATCAGATGATCTCATGGTACCATGGCAATGATTGGCACCCGTGATTATGATCACAAAGGGCCGATCCTCCCACAGGGGGTCTTTCAACCTCCTTTTAACCTCTTAGATACCACAGTCACGATTGACAGCAGTATTTAAAGGGAACCTGTCACTAGATTTTTACCTATTATACTAAAAGAATCCCCTTCTGCAGCTCCTGGGCTGCATTCTATGAAGGTGCACCTTGGCCCTGACTCCCCTTCCAGACCCCAAAAATAATTTTATAAAACTTGGCCGGTAGGTATGCTAATTACCTGTGTTTGCCAGATGGGAGGGCTCATTTTCTGCTCCTGCCTCCCCTCCTGCCGCTGATCGCCGTCCTCCTTTCTTGATTGACGGGATGACGCCTCCGTCATCATCCTCGTCACATTTTCAAATATCACGCCTGTGCAGTTAGGTTGGCTAACGCAGGCACAGTTTGCTCTGCCATATCGCGAGCAGAGAAGAAAATATAGCTGCCCTCGCTCGCATCGGTGAGCTAAATGCGCAGGCGCGAGATTATGGTCGGCGCTGTGCATGACTTCACCAGCGCCATGCTGGTACCTGCCCATAATCTCACGCCTGTGCATTTAGCTCACCGGCAGAGCGAACTGCGCCTGCGCGAGCCAACCTAACTGCACAGGCGTGAGATTTGAAAATGCGACAAGGATGATGACGGAGGCGTCATCCCATCAATCAAGAAAGGAGGACAGCGATCAGCGGTAGGAGGGGAGACAGGAGCAGAAAATGAGCCCACCCATCTGGCCAACACAGGTAATTAGCATACCTAACGGCCAAGTTTATTTTTGGGGTCTGGAAGGAAAGTCAAGGATAAGGTACACCTTCATAGAATGTAGCCCAGGAGCTTTTAGTTTAATAGGGAAAAATCTGGTGACAGGTTCTCTTTAAGAGGTTAATTAGTTCCAAAATCGGTAGGCTCTGATGCCCGCGGGTGTCAGTTGTCACGCACAGCTGTCAGTTGTGGGATATTGACCCACGAGTCACAGCTGTGTATGACAGGAAATCATGTGGTGCTGGGGGGTCCACGTCCTCTAAACGGCCCCAGCTACTCTTAATCTGCCCCTGCACACGCCACTTGAATGCAGCAGATTATGGCTTTTGGGACTTAAAAATACCAGTTTTCTCTGTCATGTCCTTTTTAGTACAAAGCTGGTAATGTTTGTTTTGGGGTTTTTTGTTGTTTTTTTTTCAATCCATAGAAAAAATTACACATTTTAATCTTTGCATTTTTTACTAGTCCAATTTAGCAACTGTTCATACCACAACAATACAGCCAGCTTTTGCCGCATCTTCCTTCTATAAGTGTAACTATCTAGCAACCTAATTTTTAAGTCTTAGATAATTTTTGTCAATGTGGGGGGAGAATTTAAATGAAAAAAATATTTCCCATAAAAAGATTAAAGTTTTGCATAACTTTTTTACTAGTCCAAATAATTTGTTGCACTAAATTAAGACATTTAACAGTGCAAGTCTGTTTTGGCATGCCTGTTTAACCCCTTCACCCCTGGGCAATATTCCATTTTTTATTTTTGTTTTTTCCTCCCCTTCTTCTGAGAGCCATAGCTTTTTTATTTTTCCACCAATATAGCCATATGATGGCTTATTTTTTGTGGAACAAGTTGTATTTTGAATGACACCATTCAGTTTACCATATAATACACTAAAAAAAAGCTAGAAAAAAATTCCAAATGTGGAGAAATTGTGAAAAAGTGATATTCCACATTGATTTTGTTGATTTTTTTATTGACCATATTTCACTATATGGTAAAACTGGTCTGTCAGTATGATGCCTCAGGTTAGTACGAGTTTTTAGATACCAAACATATATACAGTGCCTACATGTAGTATTCAACTCCCTGCAGATTTAGCAGGTTTACACATTCGAAATTAACTTGGCATTGTGACATTTGGACTGTAGATCAGCCTGGAAGTGTGAAATGCACTGCAGCAAAAAAGAATGTTATTTCTTTTTTTATTTTTTTTTTTAAATTGTGAAAAGTTTATTCAGAGGGTCATTTATTATTCAACCCCTCAAACCACAACAATTCTGTTTGGTTCCACTAAAGTATTAAGAAGTATTTCAGGCACAAAGAACAATGAGCTTCACATGCTTGGATTAATTATCTCTTTTTCCAGCCTTTTCTGACTAATTAAGACCCTCCCCAAACTTGTGAACAGCACTCATACTTGGTCAACATGGGAAAGACAAAGGAGCATTCCAAGGCCATCAGAGACAAGATCGTGGAGGGTCACAAGGCTGGCAAGGGGTACAAAACACTTTCCAAGGAGTTGGTCCTACCTGTCTCCACTGTTGGGAGCATCATCCGGAAGTGGAAGGCTTATGGAACTACTGTTCACCTTCCACGGCCTGGACAGCCTTTGAAAGTTTCCACCAGTGCCGAGGCCAGGCTAGTCCGAAGAGTCAAGGCTAACCCAAGGACAACAAGGAAGGAGCTCCGGGAAGATCTCATGGCAGTGGGGACATTGGTTTCAGTCAATACCATAAGTAACATACTCCACCGCAATGGTCTCCGTTCCAGACGAGCCCGTAAGGTACCTTTACTTTCAAAGCGTCATGTCAAGGCTCGTCTACAGTTTGCTCATGATCACTTGTAGGACTCTGAGACAGACTGGTTCAAGGTTCTCTGGTCTGATGAAACCAAGATCGAGATCTTTGGTGCCAACCACACACGTGACGTTTGGAGACTGGATGGCACTGCATACGACCCCAAGAATACCATCCCTACAGTCAAGCATGGTGGTGGCAGCATCATGCTGTGGGGCTGTTTCTCTGCCAAGGGACCTGGCCATCTGGTCCGCATCCATGGGAAGATGGATAGCACGGCCTACCTGGAGATTTTGGCCAAGAACCTCCGCTCCTCCATCAAGGATCTTAAGATGGGTCGTCATTTCATCTTCCAACAAGACAACGACCCAAAGCACACAGCCAAGAAAACCAAGGCCTGGTTCAAGAGGGAAAAAATCAAGGTGTTGCAGTGGCCTAGTCAGTCTCCTGACCTTAATCCAATTGAAAACTTGTGGAAGGAGCTCAAGATTAAAGTCCACATGAGACACCCAAAGAACCTAGATAACTTGGAGAAGATCTGCATGGAGGAGTGGGCCAAGATAACTCCAGAGACCTGTGCCGGCCTGATCAGGTCTTATAAAAGACGATTATTAGCTGTAATTGCAAACAAGGGTTATTCCACAAAATATTAAACCTAGGGGTTGAATAATAATTGACCCACACTTTTATGTTGAAAATTTATTAAAATTTAACTAAGCAACATAACTTGTTAACTTGTATAAGATTTATGCATCTGTTAATAAATCCTGCTCTTGTTTGAAGTTTGCAGGCTCTAACTTATTTGCATCTTATCAAACCTGCTAAATCTGCAGGGGGTTGAATACTACTTGTAGGCACTGTAACTGTGACATGGAGTGATCTAGTTGAGCCGGGTCAGTGCACTGACCGAAGGAAGAGTGACACAGAGAGATGGGTCCTGGTGCAAGACAGAGAAGGACAAGGAGAAAAGTTAGTGTCTTGAGAGGGTGTCTCCTATGAGTCTTCAGTAGCTTATAGCTCAGTCCAGCCATACAGGCAACAGTGGAACTGCTTGAGGAGGAGTATGACTTCCAAAGACTGTTATGTAGTACTAGGCTGGGTAGTGTTAGAAAGAAAAGGACTATGGAGATTGGAACAACTGATGTGAGGAATGTGTGCTTAATGATCCTCAGTGACACTGAAACGTGCAAGAAGATTTGAGTCCGTACATTATTGTTGCCAAGTTTATGTTCGGTAAAACTATGTTTTTTATGAACATGTGGTCTCGCTCAATGTACTATGTACCATCTAGTCCTGGCCGGCCAAATCCATCGGCAACATGCGGCCTGCAAAGGCATAACACCTCCGGAGTGCAACACCACACAACCAGCCAGGACCTCCATTTTCATGTAGCATGCCAGGGTGCGGCAGAAGATTACCTTGACCACGACTACCACCCTGCTCTATGTTTGTAAAAAAATATAGTAGCTACTAGTGTGCCACCCCCACGTCAGTAGCAGCCAGGATGCTCAGATCCGGATCCACAGTGTGGCTCGAGGGATTCTCCGGACCCGGGGGTAGCGCGGACACTTCAAATAAAAGGGGACGTATATATACGGGGATTGCTGTAATCACTGGGTGACGCCACCCATGGTGTGTGGTGAGGTGTAGCACCACCACTGCTGTTGGGGAGCACCCGGGGGCAATGGAATGGCAGCTGGATATTAACCCCTCCGTGGGTAGGGATGGATGCCCCGGGGCCCAGTGTCTCTATGCTGAGGATGGTGATTGCAGGGGCCTGCGCGTTCGGTCAGACCGGGGGGTGTCAGTGTACTCACAGTCCAATGAATCACACAAGTCCAATGGTAAACCAAGGTGCTGGTGGCCGGCCGCCGCAGCCGGATGTATTCTGGTCCCTCACCCAGAGTGATGGTCTGTGTCACTTTCCTCTGCACTGACTTTAGTTCTCCTTGGACTTCTCGGTATAGAACATGGGAGTCCGCTCCCAGAACTACGGGTGGGAGCCTTGCCTGCAGACGCTGACCCATGGGATCTAAAGGGGCCCTGGTGGATGCCCTATCCCCTGCGTTGGGCTGCCGGTCTGCTTTTTGGGACTTTAGGTGGGACAGGACTTGTAATCCTGTTCTCAACTGGTTAATTAACAAAGTCGGTGGTTCCGATCTCTGCTTCAGGGTCCAGGTACCCCCTCTGTGCACGGTTTCTGGGTCGGTTCTCCGGTGTCGGTACCGGCGGGCTCCTACCCTGTCCCGGTCCACCTCGGATCTCCGGCAGCCGTCTTCCTGTCTCCTGACAGACACGGACCACCGTCTGCCACCTAGCCAGGACGCTGGGGCTTCAACCCCGATGCCTTTCCTCTCTGGCTTCACTCCACTCCACTTTCCAACTGACCACTCTCAAACTCAGCTAGAACTTAAACTTCACTTTCTCCCGCCCCGGGGTCTCTAGACTCCTAGGTGGGCGTTTTCCTTCCGCCTGGTCCTGCCCACTGGTGTGCCTTTCCTACCCTGGGGGGATGACTAGGGTTTTGTTGGCTCGATGTAACCCTGTGAGGGATGGTGTTATGTGGGGGCCTATTTTGTGTGTGACCACCTGGCGGCGCCAGGGCGTCACACTAGCAGCCGCACCATCTACATTGCTGTCAGGACCGGGAGGACTGATGGGCCCAGGAGGTGGATCCACTGGACCGAGTATCCCACCGGGGGGCAGGGTACACGGCAGCCGGAGCACTGGCGTGGCCGGGACAGGTATAACCAGGTCAGCAGAGTCACAAAGTTCTTCAGGACGGTAAGGAAAACAGGCACAGGTACCAGGGAGCAAAGACAAGAAGTCTACAGGACACGGCACCAGGGGGCCTGAGCACCTAGCACAAAAGACAAAGCTTCTAGACACGTTGATCAGGCAACGCCCCTATGGAAAGGCCAGTCTTATATATCCAGCACAGCCGTATGTCACATCCTGCTTCAGGTGTGCTGGGTCCATAAAACCAGGAGAGTGGGCGCGGCCTGGTCCTATACAGAGGCATGAGGCTAATACTCAGAGTCAGACTCATGAGACCAGGAGCAGGACACAGGAGAGCACGAGCGGGAGCGACAGCCATGACCGGTGGACACGTTGAGTGGATCAGTGGGTAAGGAGCAGTGCAATGACGGTGAGGCCGGATCAGTGGGTACGGAGCGGTGGTGCGATGCAGGTGCGACTGGATCAGTGGGTACAGAGCGGTGGTGCAATGCAGGTACGACTGGATCAGTGGGTATGGAGCGGTGGTGCGATGCAGGAACCGGCTCAGTGGGTAAGGAGGGCTGCTGGGACACCGGGAGCGTGACAGTACCCCCCCCTTGAAGCCTCCCTCCCCGCGGCCGGGACATGTAGGCGCGCCGAAGAGGGGCAGCAACGTACTTCCGGGACAACCAGGACCGAGCCTCGGGGCCGCAATCCACCCAATCGACCAGGAAGGACTGCCTACCCCGGACCGTTTTCATGGCCACTATGTCCCGTATCGGAGAACCCAAGTCAGCGGCAACGGAGGCAACGGATAAGGGAAGACAGTCAGAAGCAGGACTGGAGTCGTAGGCGACCGGTTCGGGCGTCTCGGACCGGGTACAGGAAAGTGTGTCATCCTCAGTAGCAGGGGGCATCAAAGTCTCAAGTGCCAGGGATGGTGGAACGACGCTGGACTGCGTCGACTCTGCTTCTGGGTCCGGTGGCACCACAGGCACAAGTGCCAGGAGCTGTGGTACACCGCTGGACTGAGTCGTCGCCTCTTCTTCTTCCTGCGGCATAGCAGGCTCGGGTGACAGGGGCCGAGGAACGGGCTGTAGGCAGTGGTCATGACACGAGGACCCCCAGCGGTTAATAGCGCCAGAGTGCCAACTAATGGCAGGGTCATGAAGTTGAAGCCAGGGCAGGCCCAACAGGAGCTCAGGAGCCATCTTCGGGATCACAAAGAAGGTGATGGTCTCAGTATGCAAAGTGCCAACCTGGAGTCTTACTGGT
The DNA here is from genome assembly GCF_048569485.1 of Anomaloglossus baeobatrachus. Taxonomy (NCBI): domain Eukaryota; kingdom Metazoa; phylum Chordata; class Amphibia; order Anura; family Aromobatidae; genus Anomaloglossus; species Anomaloglossus baeobatrachus. Next base: position 182,079,709 of record NC_134355.1, on the reverse strand, counting down.
TCAGTGGTATATCGGACAGGTTCGTATAGCAGTTTGCCGTCCACGGAGGCGAACCAGAGGGGCTTGGCAAGCGGGATCACAGGTACTTGGTATCGGTCCACTGCAGACTGGCGTATGAAATTACCCGCCGCCCCAGAATCGATGTGGGCCTCTGCTGTGAACCTGGTCTTCTTCGTCGTCACCTGGACAGTCTGTGTAAGTGGAACGGAGGGGATTCCGGTGCCAAGGGTAGCGGTTCCCACCATCCCTTGGGCCTGGGGTCTACCAGGTTTCTCAGGGCATGTCCGAAGCATGTGTGACCCGTCTCCACAATAGAAGCACAGGCCCAGGGCGAGCCGTTCTGCACGGCGTTGCTTGGCTTGGTTCAGTCGGTCAATTTGCATGGGTTCCGGAAACATGTCACAGGAAGGCAGGGGCAAAGGAGCGGTAGGCCTCTGCGGGGACAAGGCGTGACGGGGTGGTAGCTTCTCCCGGAATACCTCTTTGGTTCGCTCCTGGAAACGGAGGTCGATCCGGGTGGCTAAGGATATTAAAGCGTCCAAGGTGCGTGGAACGTCACGGCCAGCAAGCTCGTCTTTGACGCGGCCAGAGAGTCCTTCCCAAAAGGCCGCCGTCAAGGCCTCATTGTTCCAGCCCAGCTCAGAGGCGAGCGTGCGGAACTGGATGGCGTATTGGCCGACGGTCAGGGTCCCTTGGCGTAGCCGGAGGAGCGAAGAGGTCACTGTGGTGGTACGTCCGGGTTCATCGAATGTACTTCGGAAAGCGTGCAGGAATTCCCGGATGTTAGTGGTCATTGGATCCTCATTCTCCCACAGGGGGTTAATCCAGGCTAGAGCTTCGCCTTCCAAGTGCGACATCAGGAACGCCACTTTAGCCTGGTCTGAGACAAACAAATGAGGAAGCAACTTGAAATGCAGGGAGCACTGGTTCAAGAAGCCGCGGCAGGACTTGGGATCCCCTGCATAGCGAGGCGGAGCAGCGAGGCGAAGTTGCGAGGCCGTGGCGGAAACTGGTTCGGAGCCGGAGACTGGTTGCTGCGTGGACTCAGACGAGGCAGCGGTCTGCAGCGTATATAACCGGTGGTCCATGGACGCCAGGAATTTCAGCATCCGGTGTAAGGTGTCACGCTGTTGCACCAGTTCCTGGCGTAGTTCGGCCAGCTCAGATGTTTGTGCTCCAGCGGGATCCATGGCCTGATCAAACTGTCAGGACCGGGAGGACTGATGGGCCCAGGAGGTGGATCCACTGGACCGAGTATCCCACCGGGGGGCAGGGTACACGGCAGCCGGAGCACTGGCGTGGCCGGGACAGGTATAACCAGGTCAGCAGAGTCACAAAGTTCTTCAGGACGGTAAGGAAAACAGGCACAGGTACCAGGGAGCAAAGACAAGAAGTCTACAGGACACGGCACCAGGGGGCCTGAGCACCTAGCACAAAAGACAAAGCTTCTAGACACGTTGATCAGGCAACGCCCCTATGGAAAGGCCAGTCTTATATATCCAGCACAGCCGTATGTCACATCCTGCTTCAGGTGTGCTGGGTCCATAAAACCAGGAGAGTGGGCGCGGCCTGGTCCTATACAGAGGCATGAGGCTAATACTCAGAGTCAGACTCATGAGACCAGGAGCAGGACACAGGAGAGCACGAGCGGGAGCGACAGCCATGACCGGTGGACACGTTGAGTGGATCAGTGGGTAAGGAGCAGTGCAATGACGGTGAGGCCGGATCAGTGGGTACGGAGCGGTGGTGCGATGCAGGTGCGACTGGATCAGTGGGTACAGAGCGGTGGTGCAATGCAGGTACGACTGGATCAGTGGGTATGGAGCGGTGGTGCGATGCAGGAACCGGCTCAGTGGGTAAGGAGGGCTGCTGGGACACCGGGAGCGTGACAGTACCCCCCCCCTTGAAGCCTCCCTCCCCGCGGCCGGGACATGTAGGCGCGCCGAAGAGGGGCAGCAACGTACTTCCGGGACAACCAGGACCGAGCCTCGGGGCCGCAATCCACCCAATCGACCAGGAAGGACTGCCTACCCCGGACCGTTTTCATGGCCACTATGTCCCGTATCGGAGAACCCAAGTCAGCGGCAACGGAGGCAACGGATAAGGGAAGACAGTCAGAAGCAGGACTGGAGTCGTAGGCGACCGGTTCGGGCGTCTCGGACCGGGTACAGGAAAGTGTGTCATCCTCAGTAGCAGGGGGCATCAAAGTCTCAAGTGCCAGGGATGGTGGAACGACGCTGGACTGCGTCGACTCTGCTTCTGGGTCCGGTGGCACCACAGGCACAAGTGCCAGGAGCTGTGGTACACCGCTGGACTGAGTCGTCGCCTCTTCTTCTTCCTGCGGCATAGCAGGCTCGGGTGACAGGGGCCGAGGAACGGGCTGTAGGCAGTGGTCATGACACGAGGACCCCCAGCGGTTAATAGCGCCAGAGTGCCAACTAATGGCAGGGTCATGAAGTTGAAGCCAGGGCAGGCCCAACAGGAGCTCAGGAGCCATCTTCGGGATCACAAAGAAGGTGATGGTCTCAGTATGCAAAGTGCCAACCTGGAGTCTTACTGGTTCAGTGGTATATCGGACAGGTTCGTATAGCAGTTTGCCGTCCACGGAGGCGAACCAGAGGGGCTTGGCAAGCGGGATCACAGGTACTTGGTATCGGTCCACTGCAGACTGGCGTATGAAATTACCCGCCGCCCCAGAATCGATGTGGGCCTCTGCTGTGAACCTGGTCTTCTTCGTCGTCACCTGGACAGTCTGTGTAAGTGGAACGGAGGGGATTCCGGTGCCAAGGGTAGCGGTTCCCACCATCCCTTGGGCCTGGGGTCTACCAGGTTTCTCAGGGCATGTCCGAAGCATGTGTGACCCGTCTCCACAATAGAAGCACAGGCCCAGGGCGAGCCGTTCTGCACGGCGTTGCTTGGCTTGGTTCAGTCGGTCAATTTGCATGGGTTCCGGAAACATGTCACAGGAAGGCAGGGGCAAAGGAGCGGTAGGCCTCTGCGGGGACAAGGCGTGACGGGGTGGTAGCTTCTCCCGGAATACCTCTTTGGTTCGCTCCTGGAAACGGAGGTCGATCCGGGTGGCTAAGGATATTAAAGCGTCCAAGGTGCGTGGAACGTCACGGCCAGCAAGCTCGTCTTTGACGCGGCCAGAGAGTCCTTCCCAAAAGGCCGCCGTCAAGGCCTCATTGTTCCAGCCCAGCTCAGAGGCGAGCGTGCGGAACTGGATGGCGTATTGGCCGACGGTCAGGGTCCCTTGGCGTAGCCGGAGGAGCGAAGAGGTCACTGTGGTGGTACGTCCGGGTTCATCGAATGTACTTCGGAAAGCGTGCAGGAATTCCCGGATGTTAGTGGTCATTGGATCCTCATTCTCCCACAGGGGGTTAATCCAGGCTAGAGCTTCGCCTTCCAAGTGCGACATCAGGAACGCCACTTTAGCCTGGTCTGAGACAAACAAATGAGGAAGCAACTTGAAATGCAGGGAGCACTGGTTCAAGAAGCCGCGGCAGGACTTGGGATCCCCTGCATAGCGAGGCGGAGCAGCGAGGCGAAGTTGCGAGGCCGTGGCGGAAACTGGTTCGGAGCCGGAGACTGGTTGCTGCGTGGACTCAGACGAGGCAGCGGTCTGCAGCGTATATAACCGGTGGTCCATGGACGCCAGGAATTTCAGCATCCGGTGTAAGGTGTCACGCTGTTGCACCAGTTCCTGGCGTAGTTCGGCCAGCTCAGATGTTTGTGCTCCAGCGGGATCCATGGCCTGATCAAACTGTCAGGACCGGGAGGACTGATGGGCCCAGGAGGTGGATCCACTGGACCGAGTATCCCACCGGGGGGCAGGGTACACGGCAGCCGGAGCACTGGCGTGGCCGGGACAGGTATAACCAGGTCAGCAGAGTCACAAAGTTCTTCAGGACGGTAAGGAAAACAGGCACAGGTACCAGGGAGCAAAGACAAGAAGTCTACAGGACACGGCACCAGGGGGCCTGAGCACCTAGCACAAAAGACAAAGCTTCTAGACACGTTGATCAGGCAACGCCCCTATGGAAAGGCCAGTCTTATATATCCAGCACAGCCGTATGTCACATCCTGCTTCAGGTGTGCTGGGTCCATAAAACCAGGAGAGTGGGCGCGGCCTGGTCCTATACAGAGGCATGAGGCTAATACTCAGAGTCAGACTCATGAGACCAGGAGCAGGACACAGGAGAGCACGAGCGGGAGCGACAGCCATGACCGGTGGACACGTTGAGTGGATCAGTGGGTAAGGAGCAGTGCAATGACGGTGAGGCCGGATCAGTGGGTACGGAGCGGTGGTGCGATGCAGGTGCGACTGGATCAGTGGGTACAGAGCGGTGGTGCAATGCAGGTACGACTGGATCAGTGGGTATGGAGCGGTGGTGCGATGCAGGAACCGGCTCAGTGGGTAAGGAGGGCTGCTGGGACACCGGGAGCGTGACAATTGCTTGCACCAGCCAACCCAGCAGTAGTAGTACTGAATGTAGATCACACTTGCCCTCTTTTGCCTCTGGGAAGCATATTAGTGGGAGGAATTGAGGGCGTAACAAAATGTCATATCACTCGTCTCAGAAACACTTGACATTGCTGCAGGATGATGTTACCTCTGACAGCAACACTATCACCTTGAATCAGTGTTCTGCTCTGTCTACCTCTTCTACCAGTGTAATAATAAAACTCAGTAACAACACATTGTCTTATAGGGGGAACAAATAATTCAGCAACCAAAGGAGAATGACACTACCAATGTCTGTAATAGTGATCAATAGATATTGCATTAGATAAATAAACATTAGTAAAGCATAAATTAGATCCCCAATCGTTTTATACACAATTATGTTGATATAAAAGAGAAGAAAAAGGTATGGAGAAACAAGATGGGGGAAATTAACAGTATAGGAAAGGGAGAGAAAAAAGGAAAGAAAAAGGGTGAGGGACAGAAAATTAGATAAACAGAGGGGAGAAGTTCTTGCATGGGTGTACAACAATTTGTAGTATGCTTCCCAAGTATAATCTGACAGTGAAGGTAAATGCAAATATAAGTACAAATTCCAGAGTACGTTCTAAAAAAACAGTATAAACACATATATAAATCTAACCTATTCAGGCTTTGAGGTCCAGAGAGTCTCTAAACATAATCCTAGATGAGCAGGTGTCATTGACCTTTTCAGTGCTATCAGTAACTTGACTATTGAATTCTTCACTCCTGAGGATATTATTGAGTTTTGCCACCAACTCAACCCAAGAAGGTGGCTTTTCTTTTTTTCCCAATATCTAGGAATTAATTTCCTAACTGCTGTTAACTAATGTCTGAGTAAGCTTTTTTATAACTAGAGATTGAGAGACCACTCAGGGACAAAATGGCTAATTCTATCATGGCTCAAACATTTATTGTTGAAAGCTTATTGAATAAATCAGACATCTTTCCTGAAACATTTTATGAGTGGGCATGACCACCAGATGTGTTTGTAGGAGCCGCTCTCCATGAAACATCTCCAACAGGTATCAGAGGCCTCAGGAAATATATAACGAATAATGGGGGGGACACCTATCCCACCTTGATAGTATCTTTTAGCTCCTCTCCTGTGTCACAGCACATATTGAAGATCTATGAGTGAAAATTAGTATTTTGGAGCTTTCCATATCCTAAAAGGGCTTCCCAGGTCCCTCTCTAATTTTATGAAAAACGCGGGCAGATTGTTATTTATGGTTAGGTTGTCTTTCAATATTCCATACAGTAAAGAAATGGAGTGCCTCAGAGGATCCCCAGCCAGACAGAGACTCTCAAGTGGGGTAAGGTTCCTGAAAAACTCTGATTGAGAAGATAAGGATTTTTCAAAACTCTTTAATTGTTCAAATAAAAGCCAAGCATCCACGGGAACCCTAGTATTGGGAAAGAATCTCTGAATTGGCTTGATGCAAGGTCTGGAGATGATTTCAAACAGAATGGGATGATCTCATTTGTGTTTGGTTAAAAATATGTTTCTGTGGAGCCCTGCCAGAAAATCTGTGTTGTCGTATAATGGTGACAAAGGACCAGGTATAGAGGAGAGGCTAAACAGTTTATTGCCCCATTTGACAACTTGAGCGAGATTTGTCGTGAGAAGTGAGAGTGTGACGCCCTGGCAAAGCCAGGTTGTCACAGAAAGAGTTAATCCTCCTTGGTAACCTGATCCCACACCGGTGCAGCAGGACAAACCACATCCCCCAGTGTAAGAACAAAACAGAGCAGGAGGGGAGGGGCTGGAGCAGAGTGTGTAGAGAGAGAGACAGGAGAGGAGTCTGGAGTTGTAGCTCCCAGGCTGCTACAGAAGCGTGCTCCGAAAGGGCCGGGACAGGCTGTTAGTGAGGAAGGGGCCAAAGGTAGCCGGGACAGGGTAGCGGCCCGCCGGTACCTAGGGTGACCCGGATCACTGCAGGGGAGTGAACTCCCCGTTCCCGGCTGAGGAGAAAGAGGAAGAGAGTGGAGAGAGAGAGGCACCTGGCTGCAGGGAAAGAACAGGAGCTGCTGCACCATGTGTGGGACACTAACACCCTCCGTACCGAAGGCTGCGGACTCTGGCAGTTTCTGGTTAATTCCTGACTCTGTGTGAATTTTCTTGCAAAGCGAACTGTGAGTAACAACATCCCCCGGTCCAACCAGACACACAGCTCTCAGACCGTCTCCACCTCCTCCCTGCACCACCTCACCGGGGTCCCGGGACACCAACACCCTACCCGTGGAGGGAAATCACCACCTTGCTGCCCACCACCATCCCCGGGATCCATTAACCGGCAGCGGCGGTGCTCCGTTACCTCACCGCACACCACGGGTGGCGTCACGGACAATCTCCCCTACTTAATCCCCCTTTTATTGTGGAGCCTGGGATCACAGACCGGGTCACGCCACCGTGATACCCACAGAAGTGACCCCGTGGCCCGGATCTGAGTACCCCTGGTCCCCGGGCGACACATTTTGGCGTCACGAACAGGATCCTTACCCATCCAGTTACCTGGAGGAAGTGCGCCTTGTTCTGGACTGTCAGCGGTGCTCTGCTGCAAAATTTTTGACAGTCGCCATCTTTGCCACCATTTTGGGCGTGAAAATCTCCCGCCCAGCGCCTTCTTCCCCAAGCGGTGGGCGCGAAAAAGAGGCTCCGCCCCCTGAGAATGCGGGCGGAAGTGAAGCTCCGGAGGACCGGAAGCGAAAGGAAAACTTTAAAAGTTGCTAGAAGGACTGCTCCCGTCACCGTGATACCCACAGAAGTGACCCCGTGGCCCGGATCTGAGTACCCCTGGTCCCCGGGCGACACAAGAGCATTGAAGTTTATGGTGGAATTTCAATTCTGACAGTTTCTGTTCTCGTCCTTAGTCCCCAGACCCACAGCACCGAAGGAGCAAAGTAAGATGCTTCATCAGAACAACTTTTTTCTGTTAAATTTTCCGAAGATGTGAACAGTCAGATTTTGTAATCGGATGACATAGGGCTGGAGTAAATGGATGATATAATTCTAACATCTAGCTGTGTTGATGGGTCTGCGAGACGTGGTGATAGGGGAATTTGTAGTTGTAGCACTCTGAGACAGGACAAATTATTTGGATGGAATTAGGTAAGGTGGCAAGTAGTACACAAATTTATCTACAAAAAGGCAATCATCAACGAAGTCAGGGATGATGATGATTCTCTGGTGGACAAGAAATGCAAATCAGATAAAAGTGAAGGGGACGTGATATCATCAGAGAAGGAAAGTGTTGGTCTTGCCAAAAAACAGTGGAGGCTACCACGCACTGCCTACAATCATTAAACAAATGTTTGCATTTACAGAGGTCAGACATTTCCTGTAGTTCTTGACCAAGTATCCTCCATACAGATCTTCTTCAGATTTTTCAGGTTTTGGGTCTGTCACTGGGCAACACTGAATTTCAACTACCTCCAAAGACTTTCTGTAGGATTCAGGTCTAGAGACTTGCTAGGCCACTACAGTGCCTTGAAATGCTTCTTACAGAGTCATTCCATAGTTACCCTGGCTGGGTGTTGCAGGTCATTGTCATGCTGGACCACTCAGCAACAACCCATTTTCAAAGCTCTTACTGAGGGAAGGAGGTTGTTAGCTAAAAGCTTGTGATATGTGACCCTGTTTATCCTCACTTCAATATGGTGCAGTTATCATGTCCTATTTGTAGAAAAGCACCCCCGTAGTACAATGTTTCCACTCCCATGCTTCATTGTTGAGATGGTGTTCTTGGAGTTGTACTAATCCTTTTTCTTCCTCCAAGCATGGTGAGTGGAGTTGATACCAAAAAGTTCTTATTTGATCTCATCTGAACACATGGCCTTCTCCCATGCCTCCTCTGGAACATCCAGTTGCTCATTGGTAAACTTCAAACAGGCCTGGACATGTGCTGGTGTGAGCAGAGGGACCTTGCATGCCCAGCAGGATTTTAATCCATGGCACTATACTGTGCTACTAACAGTAATCTTTGAGAATGTGGTCCCAGCTTTCTTCAGGTCACTGGCCAAATCCTCTTGTGTAGTTATGGGCTGAGTCCAGACTTTTCTCAGAATTGTCATTACCTCAGAAGGTGGTGAGAGCTTGCATATAGCCCCAGACTGAGTAAGATTGACAGTCATGTTGTGTTTCTTTAATTTTCTAATAAATGCGCCAACAGTTGTTGCCTTCTTACCAAGCTGCATGTCGATTGTCTTTTAACCCATCCCCGCCTTGTCCATGTCTACAATTTTGTCCTTTCTGTTCTTAGACAGCTGTTTAGTCTGAGCCATGATTGAGTTGGAGTGTGATTGAGTGTGTGGACAGGTGTCTTTTATACAGGTAACAAATTCAGATAGGTGCAGTTAATACAGGTAATGAGTGCAAAATAGGAGGGCTTCTTAAAGAATAAATAACAGGTTTGTGAGAGCCAGAATTCTTGCTAGTTGGTAGGTGATCAAATACTTATTTCATGCAATAAAATGCAAACCACTTATTTAAAAATCACACAATGTGATTTTCTGGATTTTTTGAGCATGTTCTGTCTGTCACAGTTGAAGTGTACCTATGATAAAAAAATACTGACCTCTACATTCTTTGTAGGTGGGAAAACTTGCAAAATCAGCAATGTATGAAATACTTATTTTTCCCACTGTAAATAATCCAATCTACAATGTCATAGCATATTGTGATGGCAAACAATAATGGGAGAATAAGAAACACCTGCAGAAGAGCAAACCAAGAAAGGAAAACAAAGACCATTGGAACCATCAGCATTTTGACAAGGAAGAAAAGGCAATAGTCCAGCAGACAGAGGAACTGACCACGAAACCACAGATCACTGGATCAAATTTCCAAACCGAGGCATGACACCTGATAATTCCTGCTACATTTGCTATTGACTACTTTGAGGACTCAACTCAGGGTCCCTGTGTTAATCCACATACCTGTACAGGGAATACAAAGTGAAGGCCAGGGGTCAGTTGAGTCCTAATAGTTGGAGTTGCCAGTGCAAAGCCTGTCCATGGTGCCCTTTTTTGCAGATGACAGGTAACCACAATTTTTGTACTACCCATTGTGAAAAAGGCACAGCTTCTTCTATTTGTATGACCTGTGTATAAACACCAGCAAGGCAGGTACTGTATGTCCCCCAAGAAGCCATCATTTTTGGACTGTTTTTACAATTTAAGTAGCCTAACATGTTTGTTAGTGCAGTATGTGGGTAAATAGGTTGTTGGTTACCAGGGGTCACTAACAATTTTCTCATAACCATATAATTTAAGGCTGCTTTGACATATTTAAGTCTGTGTTTGCACAATAGAGCTAGAAAGGGGGTTAATACAGTCCTCTTAGACTTGAGAGTCAAATTGTTTTTGGTAAAGAATTTTTCTGGACAATTATAGGTGTAGCAGAACTTGAAAATCTATTTTTTGGGGAAATATTTATGAAAGCTGGAAAATTTTAATTAATAAAAAGTGATCTTTTTAGTTCCTATATTTAGTAATCATCCTCTCAAAATAACCTTAGATTTCGAGTAAGAATTTCTATTCATGTATATTTCATATGTTTCACCCATCATCAATAAAGTATCACAAAAAATTGCTAATGTCAGGGTCGCAAGAAGGTGATGCACATACTTTTGTCTGGCCATGAATTTTGATCTTGACTAAAATAACAAGAGTCAAATATTACAAGTAAACCAAACTCTTACTGGTGTCAGATTATACCAGGGATGTCATCTCAATGTACATAGAGTAACTACTAGTTAATAAATAACCACTGGATCTTTGCATGCATAAAAGGGCAACTGATGACCTTAGATTTGCATGAAACAACACAGTTACATCGGTGTACGTGAATGAAACAACACAGTTACATCGGTGTACGTGAATGAAACAACACAGTTACATCGGTGTACGTGAATGAAACAACAGAGTTACATCGGTGTACGTGATAGAGAAGCACTGATTGTAAGTAACACTATCTTTTTTCATAAAGTCTTGCTTAATATTCCTGCCCTAGTCTTTTGTAAGTTTGACTGCTTGCTTTTCAAAGAATTGGCAGAATTCCTAGTTACAAAAGTAGACAAGGAAACAGAAAACTACAAAGCAACAAATCCGTAATAGATAATCCATCTGTAACCTTAATTAGTAAACATAGATGCACATTGCTTTGTATTTTAATTTGACCTGCAGGCACAGTCAGACCGGGGTGTCAAGAGCTCACCACTGACACTGATATTGGGGACCCACTGTTCAGTATCATGCAATATTACCTAACTCTTGATTACAAATTTGCACAAATAATAAACTGGGTAGTAGTTAAAATATTTAATGAGATGCTGCCCTTGTCTGTACATGCAACATTAAGTGTACTGTGCCATGTGTATGGGAGTCGGCCCACTTCTTAATAGAGGCCCCTGGGGGGATTCACCTGTACCTCTGTGGATCAAAGTCTGCAAGCAGCGACTATCATTAGATTAGCATATCACATAGATCTAAGTTAGCATATTTATGAAGATGCATACTATTGAATAGCACTAAACAACAAGGACAAAAAGAAAGGGAGCCATTACACTACAGAGGACCAACTTGTGCTTCTGCGCTGTTCATTTTGCCTCAGTGAATACTGTTACAAAGGAGAGATCATGTTATGGTTACATAGTGTCAGTTGTCACTATTCAGTTATCTATTATGTGTTGTGTCCACAAATTAGATTGTAACGTGTTATTGTGCTTAGCGACCTTTGTACCTTGCTTTATAGTAGCAGCATTCATTTTACGCTGATCTGAAATGTGGATGCCTTTTCATTTTTTATCTCTGTTTTTTTGCCTTTTTTTCATATGAATTAAAAAAAATTGGTACATTCCTTGTTTTATAGTGGCGTGTACCATATTCTAGAGCAGGGGTCTCAAACTCGGCTGGGTGTATGGGCCGCACAGAGGAAAAAAATAATTTGGGGGGCCGCATTCTTTGCAGGACAAAGTGACATTTTTATTGGTACCATATATATATTTTTTACACACCTTTGGATCACTGATTTTCAACATTTTTCACTTGTTTATTATAACAAATGTGCACATTCTTTGGTTAAATCTAAAAAAAAAAATTGATGTTAAAAAAAAGTCATGCCTTATTTTGTTTTTTTTTTTACATTTTATCCCTTTCTTGTAACTAATAGTGTTACAATTATCACTATATAGAAATTTTGGCCAACATCTTTTAGTAATGTCCCCATCCAATAGTATTATGCCCATCCTTGTAATGTCCCCATCTTTTAGTAATGTCCCCATCCTATAGTCATGTGCTCACCTTGTCCCCATCCTATAGTCATGTGCCCACCTTGTCCCCATCCTATAGTCATGTGCCCACCTTGTCCCCATCCTATAGTCATGTGCCCACCTTGTCCCCATCCTATAGACATGTGTCCACCTTGTCCCCATCCTATAGACATGTGCCCACCTTGTCCCTATTCTATAGTCATGTCCCCATCCTGTAGTAATGGGTGGTGGGGGCTACCACCCACAGATTCCTGAGTGAAGCTGAGGGGGCGGTCTCTGGCCCCAGATCCACAGTGATTGGACAGATCGGTCACAAGGCCGGTCTCTCCAATCAGCGCTGGGGGCGGGTGAAACAGAGGTCACCCAGCTCCAGCCAATGATCGGTGCTACAGCTGCACTGATCAGGGCTGAATTTCAATGTTACAGCCATTTTCAATGGCTGAAACATTACAGTGGCTGTGATTGGCCGACGAACGCCGCACAGCCAATCACAGCCTCCGTAGGTCCGGGGAGGAGACACCACCCCTCCTGAGGTTCCCTCCTCCCAGAAGCTAAGGTATTTGCTATTTGCAATGCAAACAGCGATCGCAGCCACCGGGGCTGCGATTTCGCCATGACGTACTGGGTATGTCATGGATCCTTAAGTACCAGGGAGCCATAACGTACCCAGTACGTCATAGGTCGCTAAGGGGTTAATGTGCCGTCCTTCACATACACAAAAAATAAAAAAACACCATTCTTCTCACCTGTGCCCCGTTCCCTCGGCTCCTCATCTCTGCTTCTTGCTGTCTGCAGGCCGTGCCCCGGTGACTATCGCGGCCGGTGCAGGGGCCGCAGCCCCTGGCAGTGATTTATGTCAGATCAGACGGTTGTTTTGCCGGCGCTGCGCGCGCACATTCCTTGCCTCTGAGAACGCAGCGCCGGCAAAACACTCATCTAGTGCAGACAGTGGCTGCGGCCCCTGCACCGGCCACGATAGTGAACAGGGGCACGGGCCTGGGGGCCGCACGAAGCAGCCTGACGGGCCGCATGCTGCCCGCGGGCCGCGTGTTTGAGACCCCTGTTCTAGAGTGTAAATATTTCTGAATATACTAATCAGGCCCAGACTAGGACCAAATGGTTCACCGCTGCTACATTCATATGTCCTTAAAGGTTCCTTGTATAGACTATAGTCCTTAGACTGACCTTGGTTCTTCTGACCCAAACTAATATGTTTCCAACCACTATCTGTAAAAACACATCTGCATGTTTTTCTCAATATCTGACATGAAATCAGAATAAACCTTCCCCATTTTAGGTCAATTAGGAACCAAAATTATTTATATTTGCCAATGCCAGAATAATAAGAGAGAGAATGTTTTAAGGCATTTCTATTACTTTCTGCAAAGTCAAAAGTTTCCATACATTTCATTAGTATTTGGTACCATTGCCCTTAAACTGTATGACTTGTGTGAAACATTTTGGATATCTTTCCACAAGCCTCTCACAATAAATTGGTAGGAATTTGGACCCATCCTCCTGACAGAAATGGTGTAACTGAGCCATGTTTGTAGGTCATCTTACTCGCACCTGCCTTTTCAGCTTTGCCCATAAATTTCAATGGGATTGAGATCAGGGGTTTGTGATGGCCACTCCAAAACATTGAGTTTGTTATCTTTAAGCCACTTTGTAACCAGTTTGGCAGTATGCTTTGGGTCATTTTCCATTTGGAAAACTGATTTGCTCCCAAGCAGCTCCTGGATGATGTCTTGAGATGTTGATTCAGTATTGCCACATAATCTTCTTATCTCATGATGCCATCTACTTTGTGAAGTGCACCAGTCCCTCCTATACCAAAACAACCCAGCAACCATGATACTGCCATTCCCGTGTTTCACAGTCGGGATGGTGTTATTAGGCTTCAAAGCTTCTCCCTTTTTCCTCCAAACGGAAAGATGGTCATTATGGCAAAATAGTTCAATTTTAGCTTCGTCATACCACAGGACATGTCTCCAAAAATTAAGGTCTTTGTTGCTGTGTGCATTTGCAAGCATTAATTTGGCATGTTATGTTTCTTTTTGAGTAATGGCTTCTTCCTTGCAGAGTGGCCTTTCAGCCATATTGACAGAATACTCGTTTCACTGTGGATAATGACAGAATCTTACCAGCTTCTGCCAGCATCTTCACAAGTTGTTTTGCTTTTGTTCTTGGGTTGATATGCACATGTCTGAGCAAAGCACGTTCATTTCTGGTACACAGAACCCGTCTCCTTCCTGAGCGGTATGATGGCTGGACATTTCCATCTTGTTTGGACTTTTGTATAATTGTTTGTTCAGATTAATTCTCTCTCTCCCGTGAGAAACAATGTGCTTATGTGTCTTGTTAGATAATGTAAACTTCTAGTTTCAACTGTAACCTCATAGACAATTAAGAGGCTTTTATTTCAAGTTAGAAAAAACAGTGAGTCTGGGTATTACAGTCGTTAATAGATATGTGAATGTAGCCTAATTTCACAACTACAGTAGCAGCCTGCAGGCTCTTGCATAGCAATTACATGAACAATTTAGTGCTGCATGATGTGAGCTGCACCCGCTACTTCTCCAACTGCCTCCCTCCCCACTGCTTCTGTAGTCTTTGATATAATCAAATACATCGGGTACATCATAAAGATTAATAAAGTATGGAAACTCCCAACAATATAGAACCTCAGAAAAGCGGAGTCATAATCCAAAATTGTATTAAAAAGGTACAATTTTATTCAGTACAAAAATTCATAAAAATCACACACAGTAAAAAGGGGAAAACAAGGTGCAAGGGACAGCAAAAATATCGCAAGTAGTCAATGGTGAGTATCAAGAGTTCCCAATGGCATATAGTGCACAAGAATACATCCCTCACTAATTATAGATGGTATTTGTATAGTAGTGCTAGTTTCTGGGTCAGCCTGGTCATTATACACACTGCAGTAGCACCAATAAGTATGGGGAACCACCTCCCACCCTATAATGTGAACTGATGTAAATAACACAATGTATATGTACAGTGCGGTGGTAGAGACAGGAATCCCATAAGCAGAATATAAAAGTGCTGCCAGTGTGCAGCAAAGTGCAGGCACCCCAGAATTAGCACATATAAAGAGGTAAATTAGATCAGTTATCCATCAAAGCTGCACCACAGCCATTAAAGTATAGAATTGTATAAAGTTACAATTTAATTATAGATGGTATTTGTATAATGGTGCTAATTTCTGGATCAGCCTGGTCATTATACACACTGCAGTAGCACCAATAAAGTATGGGGAACCACCTCCCACCCTCTAGTGTATGGTGGAGATGACACAATGTATATGTACAGTGCGGTGGTAGAGACAGGAATCCCATAAACTGCATGTAAAAGTGCTGCCAGTGTGCAGCAAATTGCAAATAAGGAATAACGTTTGGAACACCATTCTAAGTCTGAACTGGGTGCAAAAACCTAAAAAACATCACTATGGGGAGATAAGGTATGCACACCAGTGACTATGTAAGGGGAATACATGAAATAGCAGAAACTGCTGTGTGAATACTGACTTGAAAAATCCAATAGCTATATGTAAGAGTGAAAATGTGAAAAATGGAATCTGCATTACTGCCATGAACATGTGAATCAAGAGAAATTTAGCTACTGAATTGATCAATGCAATAGAGCCCCAACACTACGCCAAAGTATTTCTCTACGTTGGGGTCCCTAGCTTGTGTGTGTCCTCTCATGCAGTTAAAAAACTTACCGTGTATGGGAAGCTGAGACCCAGGCTATTTATGCGTATGATATGGATTGGCAATAGGTGTGGTTGGGGAGGGTTCACAAACGAAAAACTACTAACAAATAAGGAATAATGTTTGGAACACCATTCTAAGTCTGAACTGGTGCAAAAACCTAAAAAACATCACTATGGGGAGATAAGGTATGCACACCAGTGACTATGTAAGGGGAATACATGAAATAGCAGAAACTGCTGTGTGAATACTGACTTGAAAAATCCAATAGCTACAGTTAGGTCCAGAAATATTTGGACAGTGACACAATTTTCGCGAGTTGGGCTCTGCATGCCACCACATTGGATTTGAAATGAAACCTCTACAACAGAATTCAAGTGCAGATTGTAACGTTTAATTTGAAGGTTTGAACAAAAATATCTGACAGAAATTGTAGGAATTGTACACATTTTTTTCCAAACACTCCATATTTTAGGAGGTCAAAAGTAATTGGACAAATAAACCAAACCCCAAAAAAAAATTTTTATTTTCAATATTTTGTTGCGAATCCTTTGGAGGCAATCACTGCCTTAAGTCTGGAACCCATGGACATCACCAAATGCTGGGTTTCCTCCTTCTTAATGCTTTGCCAGGCCTTTACAGCCGCAGCCTTCAGGTCTTGCTTGTTTGTGGGTCTTTCCGTCTTAAGTCTGGATTTGAGCAAGTGAAATGCATGACCAATTGGGTTAAGATCTGGTGATTGACTTGGCCATTGCAGAATGTTCCACTTTTTTGCACTCATGAACTCCTGGGTAGCTTTAGCTGTATGCTTGGGGTCATTGTCCATCTGTACTATGAAGCGCCGTCCGATCAACTTTGCGGCATTTGGCTGAATCTGGGCTGAAAGTATATCCCGGTACACTTCAGAATTCATCCGGCTACTCTTGTCTGTTGTTATGTCATCAATAAACACAAGTGACCCAGTGCCATTGAAAGCCATGCATGCCCATGCCATCACGTTGCCTAAACCATGTTTTACAGAGGATGTGGTGTGCCTTGGATCATGTGCCGTTCCCTTTCTTCTCCAAACTTTTTTCTTCCCATCATTCTGGTACAGGTTGATCTTGGTCTCATCTGTCCATAGAATACTTTTCCAGAACTGAGCTGGCTTCATGAGGTGTTTTTCAGCAAATTTAACTCTGGCCTGTCTATTTTTGGAATTGATGAATGGTTTGCATCTAGATGTGAACCCTTTGTATTTACTTTCATGGAGTCTTCTCTTTACTGTTGACTTAGAGACAGATACAACTACTTCACTGACAGTGTTCTGGACTTCAGTTGATGTTGTGAACAGGTTCTTCTTCACCAAAGAAAGTATGCGGCGATCATCCACCACTGTTGTCATCCGTGGACGCCCAGGCCTTTTTCAGTTCCCAAGCTCACCAGTCAATTCCTTTTTTCTCAGAATGTACCCGACTGTTGATTTTGCTACTTCAAGCATGTCTGCTATCTCTCTGATGGTTTTTTTCTTTTTTTTTCAGCCTCAGGATGTTCTGCTTCACCTCAATTGAGAGTTCCTTAGACCGCATGTTGTCTGGTCACAGCAAGAGCTTCCAAATGCAAAACCACACACCTGTAATCAACCCCAGACCTTTTAACTACTTCATTGATTACAGTTTAACGAGGGAGACGCCTTCAGAGTTAATTGCAGCCCTTAGAGTCCCTTGTCCAATTACTTTTGGTCCCTTGAAAAAGAGGAGGCTATGCATTACAGAGCTATGATTCCTAAACCCTTTCTCCGATTTGGATGTGAAAACTCTCATATTGCAGCTGGGAGTGTGCACTTTCAGCCCATATTATATATATAATTGTATTTCTGAACATGTTTTTGTAAACAGCTAAAATAACAAAACTTGTGTCACTGTCCAAATATTTCTGGACCTAACTGTATATGTAAGAGTGAAAATGTGAAAAATGGAATCTGCATTACTGCCATGAACATATGAATCAAGAGAAATTTAGCTACTGAATTGATCAATGCAATAGAGCCCCAACACTACGCCAAAGTATTTCTCTACGTTGGGGTCCCTAGCTTGTGTGTGTCCTCTTATGCAGTTAAAAAAAAACTTACCGTGTATGGGAAGCTGAGACCCAGGCTATTTATGCGTATGATATGGATTGGCAATAGGTGTGGTTGGGGAGGGTTCACAAACGAAAAACTACTAACAAATAAGGAATAACGTTTGGAACACCATTCAAAGTCTGAACTGGGTGCAAAAACCTAAAAAACATCAAACTTTTTCAAGTCAGTATTCACACAGCAGTTTCTGCTATTTCATGTATTCCCCTTACATAGTCACTGGTGTGCATACCTTATCTCCCCATAGTGATGTTTTTTAGGTTTTTGCACCCAGTTCAGACTTAGAATGGTGTTCCAAACGTTATTCCTTATTTGTTAGTAGTTTTTCGTTTGTGAACCCTCCCCAACCACATCTATTGCCAATCCATATCATACGCATAAATAGCCTGGGTCTCAGCTTCCCATACACGGTAAGTTTTTTTTAACTGCATGAGAGGACACACACAAGCTAGGGACCCCAACGTAGAGAAATACTTTGGCGTAGTGTTGGGGCTCTATTGCATTGATCAATTCAGTAGCTAAATTTCTCTTGATTCATATGTTCATGGCAGTAATGCAGATTCCATTTTTCACATTTTCACTCTTACATATAGCTATTGGATTTTTCAAGTCAGTATTCACACAGCAGTTTCTGCTATTTCATGTATTCCCCTTACATAGTCACTGGTGTGCATACCTTATCTCCCCATAGTGATGTTTTTTTAGGTTTTTGCACCCAGTTCAGACTTAGAATGGTGTTCCAAACGTTATTCCTTATTTGTTAGTAGTTTTTCGTTTGTGAACCCTCCCCAACCACACCTATTGCCAATCCATATCATACGCATAAATAGCCTGGGTCTCAGCTTCCCATACACGGTAAGTTTTTTTTAACTGCATGAGAGGACACACACAAGCTAGGGACCCCAACGTAGAGAAATACTTTGGCGTAGTGTTGGGGCTCTATTGCATTGATCAATTCAGTAGCTAAATTTCTCTTGATTCATATGTTCATGGCAGTAATGCAGATTCCATTTTTCCAGTGGAGTGTTGCCCCCTGAACAACACTATCGCAATCCATACACCATGGGTGAGCATTTGTAACTTTATACAATTCCATACACTAGTGGCTGCAGTGCAATTTTGATGGATAACTGATCTAATTTACCCCTTTATATGTGCTAAGTCTGGGGTGCCTGCAATTTGCTGCACACTGGCAGCACTTTTACATGCAGTTTATGGGATTCCTGTCTCTACCACCGCACTGTACATATACATTGTGTTATTTACATCAGTTCACATTATAGGGTGGGAGGTGGTTCCCATACTTATTGGTGCTACTGCAGTGTGTATAATGACCAGGCTGACCCAGAAACTAGCACTACTATACAAATACCATCTATAATTAGTGAGGGATGTATTCTTGTGCACTATATGCCATTGGGAACTCTTGATACTCACCATTGACTACTTGTGATATTTTTGCTGTCCCTTGCACCTTGTTTTCCCCTTTTTACTGTGTGTGATTTTTATGAATTTTTGTACCGAATAAAATTATACCTTTTTAATACAATTTTGGATTATGACTCCGCTTTTCTGAGGTTCTGTAGTCTTTGAGTAGAATAGAGGGGTGTATATTTTCCTTTTCTTATAAATTGCATCATATGCATAAAATTGACTTCTTAAAGACTGTGAAACATTCAGAGTCTTCCGAGACTAAACTCAGGCTACTGGACTTATATCTATAGTCAGTCTTTATTGTCAGAAAAAAGCAGCATTTGGCGGCAGTTCCAAACTCCATTGTTCCTAAGACTAACAAGAGAGGTCATAGCAATACTAGAACTTGGCACCAGTTTCAAAACCATAGTACTGGCAGATAATATTACTATAAGTCAAGTTGAACAAAATGATCAAGACTGGCATTTTATATGCCAGTTGAAAAATATGATAACTGGAGTAAATTATGTCAAATTTATTCCTATCCCAATATGTAGTAGGTATAATAATAATAATAATATTGGCCCATACCTTCAATTAGACATGTAGTATAGTTCTCCTGATATAGCCAAGCTCTTAACTCATGTGTAGGGCATTTCAGTTAGGTGTCCATGGTTATGACCATGAGCAACTAACTGTCACTATATTTGGAGACGTAACCATGGATACCTAAGATACAATGTCCTGCACATGAGGTGAAAAACATGGCTATATCAGGAGAACGAGAACCATACTACATTTATAATTGCAGTTATTTGCTAATATCATTATTATTACACCTTCTACATATTGGGATAGGATCTTGGAGATGATAATACCCCTTTAATTTGTCTAACCGTTGATGGCTATGCCTCCTCCTGTTAGGCTATGTGCGCACATAGCGTATTTGCATGCAGTTACGCTGCGATCTGCACCGCAGCGTAACTGCATGTGTCCTGCGTCCCCAGCATAATCTATGAAGATTATGCAGGAGACGTGTGCACGTGGCGTATTAGAGCGCAGCGCTTCGGCTGCTGCCCGAAGCGCGCGATCTAAGAAGTGACATGTCACTTTTTCCGTGCGCTCTGCATGCAGTCCCCACTCTGTCTATGGGAGGGGCTGCACTCAGAGCGCATGAAATCGGCTTTTTTTTTTCTTTCTGCAGCGATTTGAAGCACCCGTGTGCTGTTCAAATCGCTGCAGAAATTTCTGCAGGGACAGAACGCTACGTACGCACATAGCCTTACTTTCAGCCTGGATGGAGCAAAAAACTTTGTTTGCGATTTTTTGGAGTATAATTAATGCAAAAAACTGTAAACTCCTTAATAAATGTGTGCCATTTTGTCTACAAAGGTGTTAAATGATTATGTTCAGTTTTCAGTCTTGTACATGTATGTTCACCCTGAGCACTTAGACAACTAAGTAGTTATGTTTGCTATTAGATGGTGCAATTTGTCTCCAAATCTGATTGTTTATTACCTCTATTGTTATTTTTATAGGTCATGGGTTTGTCCTTATTCCTAAGTGAGGGCAGGCAACTTTCAAAGTGTAGGATGTTTTTTATTTTATTATTTTATGTGTTTGCATTTGTGCTCTGTAAAAACAATGTGCCTTATTCATTATTGTGATTATGCCTGTTTTATTGTTGAGCTTTTTTTGTTTTGTGTGTTTTTTAGTTTACCACTGAGGGTGATGTTTAGGGTCTCCAGATGTTTTCGCCTTATTCATCATTTGCGACTTTTCAAAAAGTCACAATATTTGTGGTAAATATAGTCATGAGCCCACCTGAGTTGATTTTATATACACCAGCAATTTTTGAAACATTTTGAAAAACATACGACTTTATGCTCTCAAAATTCTCAAAAAGGTTTAGAGAAAGAAAAAAAAGAAAAAGATTATTTATGACTTTGCAAAAAATTAATGAACAATGGCCCCAATTCATCAAAGCGATTATGCCACAATTCAGGAGCACATTGCTTTGAAAACTCAGAACATATTTACACAATGGAATTGCAAAAATATTTTGATACTTAGCGTTTTCACACCAGTTTCGCCCACCTCAGCTAAAATGGGTGGAGCTGGGCAGCACGGGGATGTGACATCACATCTCATCTAATTCATGACAATTCATGGTGGTAAAACTTACTCCAGAAATCTGTGACGGGAGTAAAATTTATGACGGGGCGCACACCACTTGTCAGATATTTCATGATTTATTAAGAGGTGTGCACTTCTTAATGAATCAGAAGCATCTGACTTCAACATGCCCTCCTCATCAAGACCAGCACTGATCACACTGGTCTTGATGAATAGGGACTAGAGATGAGCAAAACCGCAGCTGTTCGAGTTCAGTGTCCGGCGGGACTTGATCCCGAACAAATGCTCGGACGTACTGTAAATCTATGGGGACCCAAACATTTTGGAAGAAAGGGCTAAGAGCCTGCAAAGCAGGACAGTTATACTTACCAATTCTCCTGTGTGGCTGTCACACTGCTTCTGGGTCCTGTTACAGTTGCTGTGGCACTGGAGACTATGTTCAAATTTCTTGCTACTGCACATGTGCGAGCACTGGAGACTATGTTCGGATTTCTTGCTACTGCACATGTGCAAGCGCTGGAGACTAAGTCCTATCTTGGAGCCATTGCACATGTGCGGGTGACATCATCGCTGACACGAGTCACATGTCTCTGACACCTTCTAAGCTGATTGGCCGCTGGTCATGTGCTTGTGACACGTGGTCACATGTCTCTGACACCTTCTATGCCGATTGGTCGCTGGTCATGTGCTTGTGACGCTTTGCTCGGTGATAGGCCAGCGTGACGTCATTGCTGTCGTTCTGGCAGCGGATTGGCTCTGGTGTCCTCCATCTTGGATGAGGCACAGAGTCTATATAAGACCCTGACGCACGTCGCCCGGCGCTCAGTCCTCTTGGTTCATGCATGAGAGTAGACGCTCTGTGCACGTCTCTCTAGGCATCTCTCTGTCTATGCTAGGTGAGCGCTACCGGCAGGGTAGCGTTCTTGTACCTTACAGCTTCGGCTGCGGTCCGTATCCTTACATCTTAGTGGAGCGGACATAGGCAGTTGCCTGAGGCTCATGGTCCGGCTGGGCCTTGTGATTCTACTCGTAGGTGGACGTTGCCGCTAGGGTAACGTTCCTTATACTGCGTCTGGCAGTTGTTCGTATCCTCGCACACTAGGGGAGCGAACATAGGTAGGAGCTTTGTGCGGCTTGTGCTGCTGTCCATCTCTTTTGCACCACTAGTGGAGCGGACCTAGGCAGGTGTCATATCTAGTGGTTTGTGTCCTCGCACACTAGTGGAGCGAACGCAGGTAGGAGCTTTGTGCGGCTTACGCTGCTGTCCGTCTCCTGGCACCACTAGAGGAACGGACCTAGGTAGGTGCCATTTCACATTCAATGCTTTTGTCTCTGTGATCATTTACAGAGACCATACCACACACCCTCCGAGTAAGGGAGGAATTGCTTTATTTCCTAACTATATGCCTCTGTGGGTTTAACAGAGGTATTGCACTCTGCACTTGTGCTACTACTATTTACAGCGGCACACTTATATACTCTTCCTCACTCATTAACCCATCCCTTTTACGTTAATGCTAAATACGGTAGTCGCTGTGACTTTAACAGTACACGCCGTGATTGGCTCTAGTGTCACTGAGACGTATCAGTGTCAGTACTGCTTCCGTAGTACAAGATACCCCTTATCCTCTGCCATAGTCTGCAGCAGAGACCTTGCACGGTGGACCCTGACTGTCTGATATCCCTTTGGTTTTTATAATCAGACAGCCCCCGTAACAGGTCCACTCGTTAGCTTTCATGCATATTCACTGCTTCTCCCACCCACCCTCTGTGACAGCATCTGCAATTGATTGCAGTCAGACTGACAGCGTTCTGGCATCTGTGATTGGCTGTAGAGTATAAAAAAAAATAATTGGAAAAAATGATGTAGGATCCCCCATATAGTGATACCCAGCACAGATAAAGCAGATGGCTTCAGGCTGCAGCCCCCAGCTGTGGGAGCTCTCTTGGCTGTGTATCAAAAGAAGAGGGACCCCATGCGGCTTTTTAAAAATTATTTAGATAAAGCATTTTTAAAAATGGCGTGCGGTCACCTCCCTCCCCCAACTTTGATACCCAGCCAAGATAAAGTAGACAGCAGGGGGCAGGTATTCTTAGGCTGTTGAGGCCCATGGATATTGGGTTCCGAGCCTAAACATAGCAGCCTTTAGCTGCCCTGGGATTGTCACACCCATTAGATGCGACAATTCCGGCACTTTACCCTGTTCATACTGATTGCCTTGGTGTGGTAGTAACTGAGGCAATATATGGGGGTTAATGACAGTTGTGATTTGTCAAAATGACAGCTGTCATGCAGCCCGAAGTACATAACTGAGAGGAGTCTATGAGACTCCATTTCTAACCCTGTTAGTAAAAAGAAATAAACACACAGAAAATCCTTTATTAAAAAAAACACCCTCTTTCTCCATACCCCCAAAACATCCCTGCAGATTTGACGTAATCCACATGCTGTCCCACGATAATCCTGGCACTGCCACATCTGAGGTCACATATTAAAAAAACATGACTGCTCACTGCGAGCTGCCAAACACACTGACTGAGCCACAAGTGTGAGCGGTGACATCACTGAGTTCACCTGAGGTCAACACTGGAGGTTTCCACGGTACCTTAGCTGTGACCTCAGGTGAACTGACCTTTGGTGAACTCATTGAACTCAGTGACCTCACCTCAGGGGAAGTCATTGAACGCAATGCCATTCATAGACATCTCCCAATTACAAACTTTGGACTTGATGACAGCTGTGATTTTTTTAACAAATCTGTTACATTTTTTAACAAATCAAAGCTATTATTAACCCCATTATTTTATATTACCCCAATTGCCACCGTACCAAGGCAATCGGGATGAGACGGGTAAAGAGCCGGAATTTTCATATCTAATGGATTTGATAATTCCGAGGCGGCTGCAGGCTGCTATATTTAGGCTGGGGGGGCAATAACCATGGGCCTTCCCAGCCTGAGAATATCAGCCCCAAGCTGTCTGATTTGTCTTGGCAGGGTAGCAAAATTGGGGGGGAAGACTGCAACCATTTTTTAAATTACATAAATACTTAAATAAAAACTGTATGGGGTCCCTCATATTTTGATAAAAAGCCAAGATAACGTACACAGCTGGGAGCTGCAGCCTGTAGCCATCTGCTTTATCTGCGCTGGGTATCAATATAAGAGGGACCCACCTCCTTTTTTTTCCTATTATTTATTTATTTTTGCACCCCACAACCAATTACAGATGCCAGTGTAAGGGGTGGGCAGACCCCTTACAAGAAAGTGTTAATGCTGATGTTGTTTAATAAAATGTTTTACTGTTTTAGTGGGTTCCCCTAGTGGCCAGGTGGGACGACTGTCTCCATAGAAACAGGGCAGAGGAAAGGAGGAGCCGGCAGCAAAGAGGGGAGGGAAAAAAGGTTGAAATAAGGAAAAGTTAGAGCCAGGAGGCAGTTGAGTCCGGGACGGGAGAGAAGAAGCAGAAGGGGCAGAGTGTGGGAGCTGGGTGAACAGGAAAGTGAAGGAAAAGAAGAGAAGTGTCCTCAAGGGTGAAGCAGTATTGGTGTGGGTCCAGTCTGTGTAAGCCAGAGTGGGAGCCAGGTGAAGTGGAGTAGCCGGGCACATCCCCACTAGAGGAGACATCCAGAAAAGGTTTTCCCCAGCCGAAAGTTGTGACATCATCTGAATATTGCCTCTGTCACGAAGAAGTGTACAATAAACATGCCTGCTGGTTCAATTGATCCACGTCTATCAAGTGTTTGTATCTCTGACGGCGACATCTGCACCACCACACTCTGCCCCACCAAGTCATTTCCTGTCCCAAAAGTGACGGCGGAGCCAGGGGTAAGCCTGCTAGAAAAAGGGGCCACGACTACAACCCCCGAGGCACCCCTGGCACCCCGTTACATGTGGCGTAGTTGGCAGGATCCGGATTATATGCAAGGGGTCCCGATTCAAGAAGATGGAGACCAAGTGGTGCCTAGGGCACAGGATCCGGATTATTGGCGAAGGGTCCCAATTCCATGGTGGGAAGAAGAAGTGGTGCCTAAGGCGTTGGACCGGGCACAAGATGGCGGCAAGATGGCCGCCGTCTTCATGAACACAGTGAGAGCGTGAAGAATTGGCGCCAAAAGAAGAGCCTGGGGCTGGCCGGTGAAGAAAAAGAAGTGCGGAGTGCGCCGCTCAAAGAGGGGAGGTGCTGGCCCCAGGATGCTGATGAAGATATGTGAAGTGGGCGGCGTTACAGGAAAAAAGAAGAGCCGCCTTGGCCGGGTCGACTTGATGTGCGAGACTGGGGGTGGAATGTACCCAAGAGCGGGAAAAGAAGGCCCGCCTCCACCTTCTCCAGCATCTCCACTGTCCCCGGCGCCATTGCAAGAAGCGATAACACAGAGACTGACTCCGAGCAAAATGGAGACTCCGAGAAGACAGCATGCTGCAGTGGGCGCGCTGGTAGCAACCAGCCTGGGCAGAGGACTCCCGAAGCAGACTGCGGCCGCGGAAGGACTTACCCTTGCCCTACCGGCTGTGCCAGAAGGACCGGAGCGGCCCACAAAAGTATCCTGGGTCACTACCTGGGACGCCGCGACCGGTGAGACCTCGACTGAAGTCCGGGCCACCTACACGGCACAGCTACATCCGAGAAACCAAGTCCTGGGAGCTCCAACACACACAGCAGTTCCGGCCCCGGAAAAGCAACACGCCCGGGAGCTAGAAGAAGACGAGTGGGGATTCTTTTGGGAGCCGGTGAAGCCGACGTCCCTGACGCAGCGAAAGTCCCCATCGCCTGAACCCGATCCGGTGCAGGAGAGGTTACTGGCCGAGACCGTGGCCCACGAGATGATGGCCGGGCCCCTTAGTGACGAATTTGAACGGCAGTGTACCGTTGGCACCGTAGTCAAATTTAACCAGAAAGAGGGCTATGGATTCATTGAGGACGAGGAGACCGGTGACCATTTCTTCTACAACCGGGTAAACCTGGACACTGAGGGCTTACCACAACGCCGTCATACCTTGTACCCGGGAGAAAAAGTGAGATTCCGGAGAAAAGTGGGATGCCGGGGCCTATTTGCAGTAGGGGTGACCCGGATGCCCACTACACAAGAGGCCGCGCAGTGGCAGCAAGAAATCGAATGGGAAGAGTGCCAATACCGGAGGCGGACCCAACAGAGACCGGTACTGGCTGAGATTTCCCGGCCGAGAAGCACACTGGCGGTATCGCCCGAAGTTATGACAGGACCGAGTGCTGATCCAGAGAAGGGGACCCCGGCGGTGCTGGCAATTCACCAGAGCGCCTGGTCACACATCCGGTGATCATCGTGGGCAGCCCACAGCCGTCCCATTCAGAGACCCCGTCACCCCCGTCGGGGGTTGAGGAAGCAAAAGCGGAGGCAGAGGCGCCAGAACCACCCGTCAACTACGAACCATTCCGGAGGCTGCGCCGCTTGCCAGGTCAGTCCCTTTCTGATTATGTGAGGGCTCAGCGGGCCGAGTGGCAGCGCGCTTACCACCCCGAGTGACCCGTGATGACCGGAGGTAATGGACATGTTCATGTTGAATACCGGCATTGTTCCAGAGTCGGAAAAGTTCCACAGTTTGCAACCAAAGTTTAAGCTACTGAGCCCGGAAGGAGCCTGATGCTGGACTGAGCCCAGGGGCCCCTTCTGTGTTGTCAAAGAAGACTTTGTTGTTTTATGATCCTGCCTTCAAAGACCGGGAGTGCTGTGAAAGCCTCCGGGCACATCGTCTACAAAGACCGGGAGTGCTGTGAAAGCCTCCGGGCACACTATCTACTAAGACCGGGAGCTCCCAGGAGGGACTCCGGGCGTCGAACTTGTGCGCCCCTTGAGTGTGCCTTGATGTGAACATGTTTAAAGTTTTATAAAAATGATTTTGCTGCTAACTTGTGTTTTCAGGGTCGTGCCTTGCCGGGAGGCTTAGGCAGAAAGAGGGGAGGAATGTAAGGGGTGGGCAGACCCCTTACAAGAAAGTGTTAATGCTGATGTTGTTTAATAAAATGTTTTACTGTTTTAGTGGGTTCCCCTAGTGGCCGGGTGGGACGACTGTCTCCATAGAAACAGGGCAGAGGAAAGGAGGAACCGGCAGCAAAGAGGGGAGGGAAAAAAGGTTGAAATAAGGAAAAGTTAGAGCCAGGAGGCAGTTGAGTCCAGGACGGGAGAGAAGAAGCAGAAGGGGCAGAGTGTGGGAGCTGGGTGAAGCAGTATTGGTGTGGGTCCAGTCTGTGTTAGCCGGAGTGGGAGCCAGGTGAAGTGGAGTAGCCGGGCACATCCCCACTAGAGGAGACATCCAGAAAAGGTTTTCCCCAGCCGAAAGTTGTGACATCATCTGAATATTGCCTTTGTCACGAAGAAGTGTACAAGAAACATGCCTGCTGGTTCAATTGATCCACGTCTATCAAGTGTTTGTATCTCTGACGGCGACATCTGCACCACCACACTCTGCCCCACCAAGTCATCTCCTGTCCCAAAAGTGACGGCGGAGCCAGGGGTAAGCCTGCTAGAAAAAGGGGCCACGACTACAAGCCCCGATGTACCCCTGGCACCCCGTTACACCAGCTAGCTGGCAGTCTGCAACCAATCACAGACGCTGCAGGTTGACAGCAAAGCAGTGAATATGCATGAGAGTTAGTGATTGAACCCGGAAGCAGTGTGACAGCCTGGCGAGAGACTCAGTAAGTATAGTTTTCCTGCTTTAATCTCTATTTTGCTTTCTTTTAACTTTTATTTTTTATCTGTGTGGCCAAACCCGAGCAGAAACACTGACTTCCCTGAGAAGTCTGTTTGGGGTCTGTGCATGGACCCTGACCTTTATGGTTTGGGTTCACCCATCACTAAAAGGGACCTGTGTGCATCATTTTGATGAATTTGGCACAAATATACCAGTGAGTACCACAAGCAAAAATATATAGCAAAGAAAAATGCAAATGATGAATCGAGTCCAATATCTGTCTAATAAAACAGTTTAATAAAGACAAAACTTGAATAAGCAACTTAATTTGGTTATACTTTTCATAGATTTTTTTTCCCCTTTTAATACTCACTGTGGCTTTTATATTTGAAAGAGGCTTCAACTGGTTGGTGACATATACTATACTATATATTAAACAGGAATTCTTGACAGAAATGTTCACTACAAAAGTAAAATTTCCCAGGGTAAAATGCAATTTTGAAATTACAGAAAAAATTCTTTGGCAGAAATGCAAGGACGTTTAGGCCAAAGTTTCATCTGTAACTGCAGAATTTATGAATAATGATACTTTTGTAACAGCAATAAAATAGTGAATGTTACACACATACACAGAATAGTGATTTTGAGGGAAATTTAGTATTTGCCAGAGAACAAATATGCTTTCCTTAATGAGATATTTTCACATTTGAAAGTTATCACTTATTTATGGGATAGGTGACAAATTCTCAGTTGCTAGGACTTTGAAAAAGCCCATGTGAAAGGAGCAGAAGGTACATTATGCACACTGTAGCTCATTCAATCTACTAGAAGTGCCAAAGATCAGCAAAGTGCAGCGCTCAGCTAACTCTCGAGGTACTATTCAGAAAGAGTGATAATGCATAAGATTGACCTTTGCTCCGTTCACTGCTTGATCCCCGGTTTTCGGGATTGGTGGGAGTCTCAGCAATTGGACCACCAGCAATCAGGAAGTTAACCCCTATCCCATGGCAATAGGTTGTGGGGGTCATCATCATGATGAGGATTGGTCCGAGCAGTATGTATAAATTATGAATTTGTATTTTGATGTGTAGCTATGGAAACGGTTCAGTGTTTGTTTAGAGGTTAGATGGCCAAGGATTTATTTTTGTACCATGCTGTATTTGCTTTGCCAAGTCTGAAGATAATAAAGCTGCTTGATGCCCAATTCAGACCCAATTCACTGATTTTCAGTGACATATGCTCTGTGAGCTAACCATCTTTCTTAGATGTACCTCAACTCAACTTACATAAACATCATTAAATGATGAAGTGAACAGCACTGTTTACCTGATGACAATGGCACATATCAGTGGATGGGATATATTGGACATCAAGCGAACACTCAGTTCTTGAAGTTGATGTGCTAAAAACAGGAAAAAAATGACACGTGCGAGCATCTAAATTAGGGGTGGGGAACCTTTTTTCTGCCGGGGGCCATTTGGAAATTTCTACCCACCTTCGGGTGCCCCACAAAATTATCAACTTGAAAATCGCCCTAATATATTTGGTCAAACTATTAATTAACTCACCCATACTGTGGCGGCTGGAGCTGCTTCTGACTCGCCCACCCCAGGGCTATGGGACACCCGGTGCCGGGCCGGACTAGTCCGGTGGTAGTCAGTGGTGGCTGGGCCCGGCTCCGTGGCCCTGGTGGGTGTCAGTAGAATATATGGCTTGATGAATAAAGTTTGTGTCCGTGACGCCACCTGTGGTCTGCGGCTATTAAGCCGCCGCTGCTGTGTGAGGCCTCCGGGGTGATGTTATGGCAGCAATGGTAGTACTGCTCCCCACAGGTGGAGCGGAGCCCCGGGGACACTGTTAGTGCTTGTGAAAGTCTATGGGGTTGTGTGGCTAACACGGTGCAGGGCCGACAGGCAATGAAAGAAGCAGGCACAAACAACAGTCTCTTTACCTTTTCCTCTTTTACTTTGGGAACAGTCCAGTCCTGGGAGACCGTTACAGGTGGTGATGGGGATCCGGTCGGCCTGGAAGTACTTGGGGTGATCTTTCTGGCCAGCTGAGTATGAGGCCTACTCCTGTGCTTTTCTTGTGATGTTAGGACCCTGCTTCTCTGAATCCAGCAATGGCCCTCTTTGCTGCTGGGACTGATGGTACGTCCCTTTCCCTCTGTAGCAGGCTGCGCAGGCCCTCTCTGATGCTTCTCTGCTGGAGTCCACACCGTGCCCTGATGCTGCAGCTGTGCCTTCGGGATGTTTATGGGCCGGGTGCTTGCAGCTCTCCTGCCCTTTGGATTCGGCTACCAGGGAGTATTTTAAGCCCTGGTGGCCAAAGACTCCGATGTCCGAGTCTCTCTCCGCTGCCTCTCTGCTACTCCTGCTTCCCTGGGCCAAGCTACTCTAGCTCTAGGCCCCAGATCTACAGGACAGCACACTCTGCGTCTGCTTCCTTCCACTTCTCCCTACAGACTGACCACTACTTCCTCCCGCAGGTCAGACTTGAGGAAAGCTCCCTGGAATTCCAGGTTCAGAGCTCCCCCTGCTGGCCGGAGGGAGAACTGCGTTGGGTGTTAAACTTGCTGGCCAATGGGCCTCCCCATTACCTCCAGGCTCAGCATTAACCCTTTGGGAGGGCAATGCTGTTGTGGCGACCAGGTCCTGGGGCGCCACACTTCTCTTTGATGCGGCTGTGATGTTAGGTAATATTGATCATGTTCCTTCTTACAACTGCTTTTCCAGGTTTCTCGGTCAATCATATACATCACATAGGAGACACTGGGGGCACATACTTCACATGAGGGGCTGGGGGCATATATACATCACAGGATGGGCTGGGGACATATACATCACAGGAGGGGCTGAGGGCATATATACATCATAGGAGGGGCTGGGGAGAGTTACATCACAGGTGGCTTGGGTATCTATACATCACTGGGGATGCTGGGGCATACACATCACAGGAGACGCTGGGTTGCATAAATTACAGGAGACCCTGGGGGCATGTATATGACAGGAGGGGCTGAGTGCATATACATCACAGGAGATGCTATGGCATACCATCACAGGAGACACTGGTCAGCATAAATTACAGGAGAGTCTGGGACAAATACATCACAGGAGAGGCTGGGGTATATACATCACAGGAGGGGACAGATGCATCACAAGAGGGGTGGGGGCAGATGCATCACAAAAGCAGCTGGAGGCAGATACATCACAGGAGAGGCTGGGGGAAGATACATCACAGGAGAGGCTGGGGGAAGATACATGACAGGTGAGACTGGGGGAAGATACATCACAGGAGGATCTGGGGGCACAGACATCACAGGGGGCATGGACAGCACTAGGGGGCACAGACAGCACTGGCGGTGGCACGAACAGCACTAGGAGGACACAGACAGCACTAGGAGGTATGGACAGTACTTGGGGTCATGGACAGCACTAGGGGGGCACAGACAGCACTAGGGGGGCACGAACAGCACTAGAGGGGCATGGACAGCACATGGGGGCACGGCAGGACTGGGGTACAAAGACAGCACTGACGATGGAATGAATAGCATTAGAGATCACGAAAAGCACTGGGGGGCAAGGATAGCACTGGTGGTGACACGCCCCACCGGGGCCTGGCGGCACTCGTTACCGGGCCGGTTATTTTCTAAGAGATCATGGTGGCAAGACCATGACCCTGCTGGTGTCATTTTAAGATAATGGGGGAATAGTTATTTACAAGGGGAGATGTTGTGACACCACCTGTGGTGTGCGGCAAGATAGGTGCCACCGCCGCTATTCAGTTTTCTGAGGGTCGGTGGTGATGCAGCTCAGTTGGTATAGCTCTCCACAGGTAGAGCTGGGCTCCAGGGCTGTTGATGGTGTCGAGATGTAATGGTGAGGTGCAGGGCCGGAAGTGCAGACAATAACTGGACAACACAGGAAAGCAATCACAAGTTCTTTACTCACTGTTGATAGTTCCAGGTTACCATGACTAGTCAGAGGCTGCCCTTGGAGTGCTGGGTCCTGCTGTGATGGGCCCAAGTCGATCGCTGGATAGTTCGGAGGCACAACCCGGTACACCCTTCTGTGTTCCTTCCCTGGTCGTCTTCCTGTGGCCTCTCCCGCCTGGCCCGCACCTCATACACAGTGCCCTGAGCTGGTGTCCGCGGATCCCTTTTATGGGTGGCTTTCCTGCCCTGTCCCTTGGTCCCATGTGGTCACCTTTTCAGCGGATTATTTGTTTGAAGTATTCTCAGCCTCAGGTTTACTAGCTGAGTCTTGTAGTTCTCCACTAGTCTAGGGACCGGTCCCCGTTGCGGCCAAGTCCATCCACTCCGGTATGCCGGCTATGGATACGAGCCCACAGGTGTACGGCGCACTTCCCGTGGCTCTAGGACTCCTTCTGTGCTGATCCTGGGATGAGCTGCTTCAGCTCCAAACCCCAATACCTTTGACAAGTATTATGGTCCTCACCTCGCGAGATTCAACTCCCCCGTCCCACATATTTGGCGATTGATTTTCAACCAGTGATGAGCAAACAGTAACTATTCATGTTCAGATTATTCGTAATGAAATACAAAGCAAAATTTCACTGTTCATCACAAATAACGACCTTAATGCAAATCAGTGGGGAACCTGAGCATTTTCATTGTCATGACAAATACTAGCATAGTACACGGTATTCGGTAGGCATTATCCAAATATGAATAGTTACTATTCACACATGTCTATTTTCAACCACTAAACATGCTGGGATTGCTTGCAAATCATGGTAATGCTGTAGCCATCTTTGCTACTGGCATTACTGTGATTGGCTGGCTGCATCGCATCATTGGGTCTATATAATACTTGCCGATGCCATCTTAGGTGCACTTGATCCGGAGAAAGCGTAGGGAGAGCCGCTTTTGGAGAAGGGACAGTGTGTTAGTGCATTTCATTTTTAGTGTCCGTTGTATTCAGGAGAACTATGGCGCCCCCTTTTTCTGCATTCCAGTACTTGCTAAAAGATTAAACAAACAGCCCTTTTTAGGGCTAAATCACAAAACCACTGCTAGCTGTGCATATTGCAGGGATAGTTTATGGAGTAGGACTACAGAGTGTATAACAGGCATTTAGGCAGGGTTGATTGAATTATATTACCTACTCCTACAAAATCAAACAGCTCTTGTAAGGACTAATTCACAATACCACTGCTATCTGTCCTTTGTAGTGCAACAAAAGTTCTGGAGTAGGAATAGAGGCAGTTTAACAGCATTTAGGCAGGGTTCATTGCATTACCTGCTACTATAAAATCTAACAAACAGCCCTTTGAAAGGGGTAATCCACAATACTGCTGCTATCTGTCCTTGTTAGTGCACACAACATTCTAGAGTTGGGATAGAGACTGTTTTACTGGTATTTAGGCAGGGTTGATTGCAGTATATTACCTGCTGCGTGATCAAAAAAACAGCCCCTTTGTTAAGGATATAAAGATTGATGGAAATATCTAAAATGGCTCTATATTCTTCTACTGCACCCATATCTATACTCAGAGATGATAAGACTTTTTCTTCCTTTTGTTATGATTAAGCTTATTACGCAGCTTGGAAATATTAAAATCATAGCAACATATCTATATATATAATTGCCTTATTCTGTCTGTCTGGCTGTCTGTCTTGCTCCAAAATTGTGTCAATACAGTGACAGTGTCGTTACAGTGACAACCATCGGATTGGCCACTGGGCTCGGCCTGGCCCCGCCCCCCACACGGATTGGCCGCTCGCCTCGGCCTGGCCCCGTCCCCCACACGGATTAGCCGTTTGCCTCGGCCTGGCCCCGCCCCCGCACGCATTGGCCCCTTGACCAGGCCTCACCCCCTCACGCATTGGACGCTCAGCCTTGCCCCGACCCCGCACGGATTCCCCGAACCGACACGGAGCCCCACCGACAACCCCAGCAACGTGAGGATATGTGTCGGCTGGCCCCGACTCCCAGGTGAGTGCTGCACCCCCGGGAGCCCACACCAGCGTACGCCGGCAACCCCAGCAACACAAGGGTATGTGTCGGCTGGGTTGCCGGTATGCTGGTAACCATGGTACACATCGGGTAATATTGTGTAGCATGGTTACCAGCGTATGCCGGCTCCCTGCCCATTCAGATTGTTGCTCTCCCGCTGTCACACGCCGATGCGTGCTGCAGAGCAGGAGACCAACAAACAAAAAGTGAACCAGCACTGTCGCTTTGAATAGTTACATGATGTGTACCATGCTTACTAGATTACCCCGGCTACCGGCACACGTGTCCCGGAGCCGGCGTAAGCTGGTAACCATAATACACATCGGGTAACTATGGAAACCGCTTTGCATAGTTGCCCGCTCAGCCACGCCCCCACACACACTGCCCGCTCAACACCCCCCACGCGCTCTGCCCGCTCGGCCACGGCCCCCGCACGCTCTGCCTGCACGGCCACGCTCCCCACGTGCTCTGCCCGCTCGGCCACGCCCCCCATGCGCTCTGCCCGCTCGGCCACGGCCCCCGCACGCTCTGCCCGCACGGCCACGCTCCCCACGTGCTCTGCCCGCTCGGCCACGCCCCCCACGTGCTCTGCCCGCTTGGCCACGCTCCCCACGCGCTCGGCCATGCCACCCATGTGCTGTGGCCGCTCGCCCACGCCCCCCACACACTGTGGCCGCTCAGCCCCCCACACACATTGGGCACCTATACACCGCCCCCCCCAGGACTACTCCACCTATTATACTCCTCTCCCCCCAGGACTACTCCTCCTATTTATACTCCTTTCCCCCCAGGACTACTCCTCCTATTATACTCCTCTCCCCCCAGGACTACTCCTCCGATTATACTCCTCTCCCCCCAGTACTACTCCTATTATACTCCTCTCCCCCAGGACTGCTCCTCCTATTATACTCCTCTCCCTCCAGAACTACTCCTCCTATTAGACTCCTCTCCCCCAGGACTACTCTTCCTATTATACTCCTCTCCCCCCAGGACTACTCCTCCTATTATACTCCTCTCTCCCCAGGACTACTCCTCCTATTATCCTCTTCTCCCCCAGGACTACTCCTCCTATTATACTCCTCTCCCCCAGGACTACTCCTCCTATTATACTCCTCTCCCCCCAGGAATACTCCTCCTATTATAATCCTCTCTCCCAAGGACTACTCCTCCTATTATACTCCTCTTTCCCCAGGACTACTCCTATTATACTCCTCACCTCCAGGACTACTACTCCTATTATCCTCTTCTCCCCCCAGGACTACTCCTCCTATTAGACTCCTGTCTCCACAGAACTCCTCCTCCTATTATACTCCTCCCCCCAGGACTACTCCTCCTATTATCCTCCTCTCCCCCCAGGACTACTCCTCCTATTATACTCCTCTTTCCCCAGGACTGCTCCTATTATACTCCTCACCTCCAGGACTACTCCTCCTATTATACTCCTCACCTCCAGGACTACTCCTCCTATTATACTCCTCTCTCCCCAGGCAGGGCTACTCCTCCTAATATACTCCTCTCCCCCCAGGACTACTCCTCCTATTATCCTCCTCTCTCCCCAGGACTACTCTTCCTATTATACTCCTCTTTCCCCAGGACTACTTCTCCCATTATACTCCCCACCTCCAGGACTACTCCTCCTATTATACTCCTCTCCCCCCAGGACTACTCTTCCTATTATCCTCCTCTCTCCCCAGGACTACTCCTCCTATTATCCTCCTCTCTCCCCAGGACTCCTCCTATTATATTCCCCTCTCCCCAGGACTCCTCCTCCTATTATACTCCTCTCCCCCCCAGGATTACTCCTCCTATTATACTCCTCTCCCCCCAGGACTACTCCTTCTATTATACTCCTCTCTCCCCAGAACTGCTCCTCCTATTATACTCCTCTCCCCCCAGGACTACTCCTCCTATTATACTCCTCTCTCCCCAGGACTGCTCCTCCTATTATCCTCCTCTCCCCCCAGGACTACTCCTCCTATTATACTCCTCTTTCCCCAGGACTGCTCCTATTATACTCCTCACCTCCAGGACTACTCCTCCTATTATACTCCTCACCTCCAGGACTACTCCTCCTATTATACTCCTCTCTCCCCAGGCAGGGCTACTCCTCCTAATATACTCCTCTCCCCCCAGGACTACTCCTCCTATTATCCTCCTCTCTCCCCAGGACTACTCTTCCTATTATACTCCTCTTTCCCCAGGACTACTTCTCCCATTATACTCCCCACCTCCAGGACTACTCCTCCTATTATACTCCTCTCCCCCCAGGACTACTCTTCCTATTATCCTCCTCTCTCCCCAGGACTACTCCTCCTATTATCCTCCTCTCTCCCCAGGACTCCTCCTATTATATTCCCCTCTCCCCAGGACTCCTCCTCCTATTATACTCCTCTCCCCCCCAGGATTACTCCTCCTATTATACTCCTCTCCCCCCAGGACTACTCCTTCTATTATACTCCTCTCTCCCCAGAACTGCTCCTCCTATTATACTCCTCTCCCCCCAGGACTACTCCTCCTATTATACTCCTCTCTCCCCAGGACTGCTCCTCCTATTATACTCCTCTCCCCTCAGGACTACTCCTCCAACACACACACACACACACACTGCACAAAACATACCTCCCCCCAAAAAACACACACACCCACACAAACCGCGCAACACACAGCACCGCACACACAACGCTGCAGACACACAGCGCTCCACAAACAACGCAACACACACAACGCAACACACAAACAACACCGCTCTCACCACCCCCCCCCCCCCCCTTACACCCACAGAACACCCAGAACATTTACAGTGCCCTACACAAACACTTGGCAACTACACACAACAACCTCTGTATATATAACAAAAAACATACATCAACTACGCAATAAATTGTAGAATACCCGATGCGTTAGAATCGGGCCACTCTCTAGTATATTCATAAGGCTTTAATTGCAGTCTGACCTATAGCAAGTACATACGTACACTGTGGGAAGATGCCACAAATGTCTCTTTACTGTATAAATTTGATACTTCCTCAATAAAATCAGTTCTAGTTCCTTTTTGATCTGGTGAATTTGGTCAGTGTGGTACTTAAAGTGCAAGCACATCTTTTATTTTAATTTGGAAGCAGGCAATTAGGATTTTGTACCCCTAGAGTGCACCCCTAAAACACCTTAAAGGAATAATTCCAATACATTATATTCTGCGATAAGAGTTTGTTTAAATAACTAAAAATGCGCAAGTCATGTGTTAAGGGACGGGGAAGTGGACATGTAGCTGACAAAGGTGCATTCTTTAGCTGTGGCCGTGTGACAAGGCAAACTGTGCTTGCACAGCGGGAGCACCACAAACCATTCTAGCTTCCTGTCCCAATTTACTGTTGAAGCCAGAATAGTGCAAGCGGTTTGTGGGTTGTATGGCAGATAATACCTCTCATCTGTTTGATAGCACCACCTTGTCTTCCACATGGTCCAGTGTCACTAATTAAGAGGCTGGACCACATAATCTTAACCCTGATCCTCCTACCTCCCACATGACGAGTCCCAGGAGACAAGTGACCCCACACTTAGACACTCCGACTTAGACTTCCCTTTTATGGCTTCTTATGGCCTCCCACCGTGCACGTTTCAAGAGGGACATAAGGAGATCGTGTGCAGTGATGCCCAAATATTTGAGCAGCCATTATCAGAAGAAGCTGACAGTGGGGAACGGCAATTACTGTCTCAAGAGGTGGATGATGATGATGAGGCACAGTTGCCTTCAGGTCAGCTCAAGATTGCAACTCAGCAGGAGAACCAGTTTGAAGTGGAAGACTAGGTGGTGGATGATGAAGCCAATGACCCAACCTGGCAATGTGCCATGCATAGCAGTCAGCATAGCAGCTCAGAGAGGGAGGGATCCATAGCACTGCAACAGGCAGGAAGAGGCAGTGGCTTGACTAGAGGTAGAAGGCTTTCAACTGTTCCCCAGTGCACCCCCATGCAGCCAGATCATAGGCCAAGGGTTCAGTGTTCTCTAGTCTGGCTATTTTTTACTGAAAGTCCTGAAGACAAAAGAACAGTTATTTGCAGCATCTGCCATAGTAAGCTGAACATAGGCAAGAGCACTACCAACCTGAGCACCAACAGCATGCTCAAGCACATGTTAGCCAAGCACCCCACCAGGTGATCAGAAAACCTGGGTAGAATATGAGTGTCTGAGGCTGAAACCACTGCCACTTCCCATGGGCTATGTGCCTCCCAATCCGCTATCCAGGGAGCAGGTGCGGATGCCTCCTGCCTGGAACCTGTGTTTGCACATATACAACAAATATCAGCAACCATGTCCATGCCATTGTTACAGTGCAGCGTTCCCTTGTTTCTACTCCAGACTATGGAATGGAAGCAGAAATACTCAGCCACTCACCCACAGGTCAAAACACTAAACGGCCACATTGCCACACTGCTCGCCCTGGAAATGTTGCCGTTTTGGCTTGTGGAGACTGAGCTTTTCAGCAGCCTCTTGTTGACGGTCTTTCCTCGGTACTCGGTTCCCACCCGCCCTTATTTCTCCTGGTGTGCCGTCCATGCCTTACACAAGCACGTGCCCAACAGCATCACCCATGCTCTGACCAACATAGTTACTGAGAAGTACACGTGGACAAGTGCTTATGGAGAGGGATACTACATTTCCCTGATGGCACACTGGATGAACATGGTGGAGGCCAGGACAGAGTTGGAACCTAGGACACCACATGTCCTACCAATGCCTAGAATAGTGGGCCCAAGCTCCTCAGGGTTTTCCTTTCCTTGTACACCAGTTCCTGCACGCCTTACTTCTCCTTCTGCACCTCATTCTTAGCTGAATTTCCCTCCTCATCAGTCCCAAGCTGGGAGTACTGCAGCACTGTCTCGGTGAATCAACAATGTAGCGCGCCACGGGGCAGGTGGTTAACCTACTCGTTGCCAGGCCGTTGAGGGTCGGGTCAGGTGATGTCATGGATGGCGTTGCCCGATTCCGTTGCCCTGAGAAGTAAAAGCAACGGAAGGTTGGGTGATTGGGAAAGTTTGTCGTGACACCACCTGTGGTATGCAGCCAAGCAGTAGCCGCCGCTGCAGAATTCCTCACCGGGGCAGGGGTTACGGCAGCCGGGATGGTGTTGCTCCCCACAGGCGTAGTGGGCCACGGGTGGGATTACGAGAGTTGGTAGTCCCTTGGAATCGCCGAAGCGCGTGGCGACGGCGTCACTAAACAGAGTCTGAGTCAGGAACTGTGGTTTCAGGTTCTTTTACGCACTGATTTAAAGCTGCAACCAGGTGCTGGTCTCTGCCGTCGGGGGCTCCGGTCAATCCCAAGCAAGTAAGGGGCCACCACCGGTGTTTGAAGAAAGAGAGAGAGAGAATGTCCTTTTCCTAGGATGTCCACCTCAGCAGTTAGGAACCCGGGTTGAACTCCTGCTCTAAGCCCCGGGCCTAGTGAAGTTCCAAGAGTTCCAGAACTGTTTTGTCAGAACTATGGTTCCGACTTGTCTGTCTGTATGAGTATGTGCGGCTACCTCTACCCCCAATGGTACCCGCCTCCTGGTGGTTGCCGTAGCGACTGGAAAGTCCCATGACTCTATATTGCCACCCCCCGTCTGCCCCAAGACAACTCCCCAGTGGGAAGTACCTGACTGTACAGTCAGGGCCAGAAATATTTGGACAGTGACACAAGTTTTGTTATTTTAGCTGTTTACAAAAACATGTTCAGAAATACAATTATATATATAATATGGGCTGAAAGTGCACACTCCCAGCTGTAATATGAGAGTTTTCACATCCAAATTGGAGAAAGGGTTTAGGAATCATAGCTCTGTAATGCATAGCCTCCTCTTTTTCAAGGGACAAAAGTAATTGGACAAGGGACTCGAAGGGCTGCAATTAACTCTGAAGGCGTCTCCCTCGTTAACCTGTAATCAATGAAGTAGTTAAAAGGTCTGGGGTTGATTACAGGTGTGTGGTTTTGCATTTGGAAGCTGTTGCTGTGACCAGACAACATGCGG
Organism: Anomaloglossus baeobatrachus; assembly: GCF_048569485.1. Classification (NCBI taxonomy): domain Eukaryota; kingdom Metazoa; phylum Chordata; class Amphibia; order Anura; family Aromobatidae; genus Anomaloglossus; species Anomaloglossus baeobatrachus. Next base: position 182,039,890 of record NC_134355.1, on the reverse strand, counting down.
TCTAAGGAACTCTCAATTGAGGTGAAGCAGAACATCCTGAGGCTGAAAAAAAATAAAAAATCCATCAGAGAGATAGCAGACATGCTTGGAGTAGCAAAATCAACAGTCGGGTACATTCTGAGAAAAAAGGAATTGACTGGTGAGCTTGGGAACTCAAAAAGGCCTGGGCGTCCACGGATGACAACAGTGGTGGATGATCGCCACATACTTTCTTTGGTGAAGAAGAACCCGTTCACAACATCAACTGAAGTCCAGAACACTCTCAGTGAAGTAGGTGTATCTGTCTCTAAGTCAACAGTAAAGAGAAGACTCCATGAAAGTAAATACAAAGGGTTCACATCTAGATGCAAACCATTCATCAATTCCAAAAATAGACAGGCCAGAGTTAAATTTGCTGAAAAACACCTCATGAAGCCAGCTCAGTTCTGGAAAAGTATTCTATGGACAGATGAGACAAAGATCAACCTGTACCAGAATGATGGGAAGAAAAAAGTTTGGAGAAGAAAGGGAACGGCACATGATCCAAGGCACACCACATCCTCTGTAAAACATGGTGGAGGCAACGTGATGGCATGGGCATGCATGGCTTTCAATGGCACTGGGTCACTTGTGTTTATTGATGACATAACAGCAGACAAGAGTAGCCGGATGAATTCTGAAGTGTACCAGGATATACTTTCAGCCCAGATTCAGCCAAATGCCGCAAAGTTGATCGGACGGCGCTTCATAGTACAGATGGACAATGACCCCAAGCATACAGCCAAAGCTACCCAGGAGTTCATGAGTGCAAAAAAGTGGAACATTCTGCAATGGCCAAGTCAATCACCAGATCTTAACCCAATTGAGCATGCATTTCACTTGCTCAAATCCAGACTTAAGACGGAAAGACCCACAAACAAGCAAGACCTGAAGGCTGCGGCTGTAAAGGCCTGGCAAAGCATTAAGAAGGAGGAAACCCAGCGTTTGGTGATGTCCATGGGTTCCAGACTTAAGGCAGTGATTGCCTCCAAAGGATTCGCAACAAAATATTGAAAATAAAAATATTTTGTTTGGGTTTGGTTTATTTGTCCAATTACTTTTGACCTCCTAAAATGTGGAGTGTTTGTAAAGAAATGTGTACAATTCCTACAATTTCTATCAGATATTTTTGTTCAAACCTTCAAATTAAACGTTACAATCTGCACTTGAATTCTGTTGTAGAGGTTTCATTTCAAATCCAATGTGGTGGCATGCAGAGCCCAACTCGCGAAAATTGTGTCACTGTCCAAATATTTCTGGACCTAACTGTATGTGAGATGAAATATGGTGACACCGATGGTTAACCCCCCTTACCTGAGATGGATAAAACACCTTAACAGAGGTGCAGTACCCTGTGCCGACCAGAGCCTCAGGGGTGCCATAACAACACGCTCTTCTGAAACTCATCTCTTTGTGATAAACCACACATTGTAGCAGAGCTGTTGAAAGGTCTAACAAACCAGACCAATCGGTGGCTCTTGCTGCTGAACCTACAAACGGGCCTGGTCATGTGCAATAATGGGCAAAACCTTGTAGCTGCTCCGAAGTTTTGTAAACTAAAACATGTTCCATGCCTGGCCCACATGCTTAACTTAGTTGTACATCAGTTTCTGAAAAAATGCCCAGACTTGTCACAGCTACTTGTCAAGGTATGCCGCATCTGCGCCCATTTCAGAAAGTCACCTACCACTGCCTCCGGTCCTGCAGTACAACAGCAGAGCTTTCAATTGCCACCTCACTGAATGCTTTGCAACCTGCCCACATGCTGGACTCCAACATTACACATGTTGGCAAGGTTTAGTGAGCAGCACAGGGCAGTAGTTGATTACTAGCTCCAACATTCCCACTGGACTTCCAATCAGCCTCCGCCCATAACAAATGTCAAGTGGGCAAGGATGTTTGACATCTGTGAGGTTCTCCAAAACTTTGAGGACTCTACCAAGATGGCGAGCAGTGATGATGCCATAAGTAGCAGAACCATCCCGCTGCTATGTCTACTGAAATGCTTGATGCTTACTGTGAAATAGGAAGCTTTGCATTGGCGACTAGGTGGGTATGGAGCAAGACACTGGGTGATACTACCCAGCCCAGCCTCATCCCATCTTCTCAGCCCTGATTGGGTGATAATCAGGAAGATGATGCTGAGGAGGAGGAACAGGAGTTGCTTGTCTGCACTATAGAGGGGACTACCAATACCAGCTTCTTGTCTGTTCAGTGTGGATTGCCTGAAGAGGAGGAGCAGGAGGAGGAGTTGATGGATAGCCTTCATCCTCATGGGGACTCTGAAAGGTTGCCCCTTGGTAGGCTGGCATACATGGCAGAGTTCATGTCCTACTGCCTTTCCCAAGACCCTACCATGATATGTATTTTGACCACCACCAAGTATTCTTTGTGTACCTTTCTCGATAGACAGTACAAGGTGAAATTTCTATCTCTTCTTTCAGTGTCAAAAAGGGCCATTAAAAGGCAACAATACAAGAAGGCCATTGTTGAACATTTGGTAGAAAAATTCCGCTCAGTCAATACTGGTGGCAGAGCTACCGCTTCTTTGGACAACCAAGAATTAGACATGAGGGACACGCACACCAGATGCAACACATGCAGACACACAATGTCCAAGATCTGGGACACTTTAATGAAACTGTCCCAGCAGCAAGCCGGATGTTCGGGGTACTCTGACAAGGAGGGAGAAGTTGATGAACATGATGACGGAGTACCTAGGTGACTGTACCAGCATCCTTCATGATTCCTCAGTGCCATATAACTATTGGGAGTAGAAGATGGACCTGTGGCACAAACTCTCCTTGTACGCCTTGGAGCTGCTGGTGTCACGCTGGGTGTGGGGAGAGACATGCAGCAAGTGGACTCCTGGGAATAAAGGAGGCTGAAACACAAAGAGGGGGCTAACCAGGGGGCTCATCCACTGACCCTGACACTGGGGGCCCTGCGCTAGCCCGCAAACCACAGGTACCTATAAGGGTTAGGAGGTGTGGGCCGCCGACGTGCCCCTGTCTCCTAACCAGACCTTAGGACTAAATCCAACCACCCAACAATCCACGGAGGCAAAAATAAACACAAAACTAAACAGCAAAAGGGGAAAAAGGAAAAACAACAACTTATCTTGAGAGGAAATCTTCAGAATATACAGCAACAGTAGTCTGAAAACACATGCATTACTGAGCAGCAACTTCTCCAAGTGAAGAGTATAGGCCCCTTTACACACTGAGACTTTCTAGCGATCCCACCTGCGATCCCAACCTGACCGGGATCGCTACAAAGTCTCTGGTGAGTCGCTGGTGAGCTGTCAAACAGGCATACCTGGAAAATGACGCAACAGTGATACGAACCTGCAGAACGACCTAGCTAGTCATTGAAAGTCATTGCTTTGAAAGTCATTGCTTTTTGAAAGGGAAGTCGCTAACGTAGTCGCTGTAAAGGCCCCTTTACACACTGAGACTTTCTAGCAATCATGCTGCACAGCGGGAAACAAAGGACCAAAGAATGGTCCTGAGAGATGTGTAGTGATCAGCAACTTCACAGCAGGGGCCAGGTCGCTGATGTGTTTCACACACTGCAAAGTCGCTAGGGAGGTCGCTATTACATCACAAAACCGGTGACGTTACAGCGATGTCGTTTGCTACGTTGCAGTGGGTAAAGGGCCTTATAACTTGCATTGGAGGAGTGAGAGGCCCCACGTTATAATGTTAATTACCAGCTGGAGGAAAGGCTCCTCCAACCTGGCAATGAAACAGAAACAAACCTAAATCAAGCCCTTAAAAGGACAGCGTCCATTAACGTCTGGACGATCGCCGGGCCCTTCTGCAACTGGTCCCAGCAGCAGCACCTGAAGGTCCAGACAGACACATCGATGGAAGCTGGCCTGCCCTGCTGCTAGCATGTTGGCTGAGCAGGGTTTTAGTGCCTCCGGAACCATCATAACGGATAGGTGCATCCGCCTATCACCAGAAAATGTAGACAGGCTGAGTTTTATAAAATTGAAGGGCTGGATTTCCCCAGACTTTGCCACTTCACCGTAAGACACTAAGCAAATCTAAAGTCACCCAAAAAGTTTTGTAAGTTGTATTAATATGCATCCCTTCCCATCCAAACAAGGGTATATGTTTTGGTTTTTTTTCTCAGATCCTACTCCTCCTCTTTCTCCACCATTGTGCTCATGATATATGTATAACCCCCAGGGGTAATTCTTTCTGTCTGCCCTTGCACATACTGCATTGGCTCTACCACTCCAGGACTGCCATTCCTTACCAATGGTAATGTGGCGCCCTGGACAAGCCAGGGGCCACAGACCACAACACCCACACACCCCACACTCCCAGCAGGCACACCGAAGTCAGACACAAAACCCTTGTTGCCTTCCTCCAGGGGCTGATGTTCACACCAGGGGGTGGGCCAGGCGGTTGGTCCCGCCCACCGAGGAGTTCACAGTCCTGGAGGTGGGAAAACAAGCAGTTGAGTTTTGGAGGTGAAAGTGAGAGGAAGGAAAGTGGTAGTGGAGCAACTAACTGACAGCGTCCGGGTGTGTGGCCCGGGCGAGACAGCAAGGTTGGCAGACGGTGGTGACCGTCTGCAGGAGTGGCTGATTGGAGTCTACCGTAAGGACCGTGGTCGGGCGGTGGCCCGGCGGTACCGGACCGGTACGCAAAGAGAAGCCAGCACCATCTGGTAGGGGCTTACGGACCCCGGCAAGGCTAGGAGCCGCCGTGAATTTGCCAAATTCGTTAGTGAAGGGAACCTCCTGGGTTTCCCAACAGCCAAGTCCTGACAGAAGGCAACAGTCCAACTAAAGTGAGGGAGACACCGCCACCGCCAAGGCAACCGTTTCTCAGAGCCAGAGCCTGCGGGCAAAAGGGGCTCCTCCGGCTCATATCCAAGCTGGGGAGCGGGTTACCGGTGGGAACCCATTGGAACCCTCTACCGTACATAGGTGCAGGGAAAGGCAGTCACCACCAACCTGCCGGGAGAAACAACACCGCAGCCTCCTGTGGGACCCGTCCATCCAGCCGTCTGTTTTACCGAGAACTGTGTCCTCATCATTGGCTGTGTGAGTACCCCCGTGCCGTGCGGCACAGCGTTGCCCCCGCTTCCCTGCACCTCACCAGGCCCTGTAACCCGCCTGCAATCCATCCCTACCCCATCACCGGGCCCCGGGACAACCAACCCCCTACCCACGGAGGGGAGAACTAACAACAAAGCTGCTCCCTGTCACCGCTCCCGGGATCCCCGTCTAGAGCAGCGGTGGTGTCACCAATATCACTACAACCGTGGGTGGCGTCACAGACAATAATCAAAACCCCCACAATCAAAAATCCCCTTTTCACTCACGGGCGAGGAGCGCCGCTCGAGTCCCCAGGATCCGACCCACCGCTCGAGCCACCACCGAGCAGCAGCGGCAGCCGCAGCAGCAGCAGCGGCCGGACCCGAGCAGTGGGAGAGCGCAGCGTCCCCTCCTCCGCCCGCGACAACTTGGCGTCACGAACAGGATCCTACCGTTCTACCGACTGGTGGAAGTGCGCCTTGTGTGACCGCCGGAGGTGTCCGGCCGGAAAATTTGAAAAGCCGCCATCTTGGGCGCGAAAAATTCCCGCTCGAGCGTCTCCTCGAGTAGTGGAGGCGCGAAGGCCAAAACCCCACCCTATAGAGGAGGAGCCGGAAAGAGACTAAGGGGGACGAAATGGCGGCTGGTCGCATGTGAGCGCAGCTATAAAAGCAGGGACGCCAGGACCCTGCGGCCATCTTGTTCCTGGAAGAGGCCGCCAGCAAGATGTACATGCCGTCCCGAAGCACCGTAGCCCCCGTGCCTGGAACCGCGGCGTGGGTGGAGATCCGGACCGCGCAGCTCCAACAACGGCTGCAGGTCAAAATGCAGCTCCTCTTGGAGGAGTGGGAGACCGACATGGCGAAGGTCATAGCGACCATGCGGAGACGCGAGGAGGAAGTTGCGGAAGGGAGGGTGAGTGACCCACGCCCCGATACCCCTAGTGGGTTGGTCATCGCGGCTGCGGGACCCGGTCTGAGCCCCCTCGCCCTACTGCCTCCCTCACCACCCGTCCCGGCTGCCGTGACCCCGCCACTAGGCCCGCTACCCCCGCAACCGGTAGCGATACCCCGCATGTCCGCCCAGGCGGACCGACCTGTAGCCGGAGCCCGTAGCTGACCGGAGGTGCTACCGTGAAAAGCCTCGAAGCCTGAACCGGAGGCATCCTCCGAGAGATTCCCCGAGCCGGAGCCGACAGACCGCTCTGTGCCGAAGGCCCAGCGGAGGAAAGCCCCTGTGCCCATCCCCCACACCTCGGCTGAGGTTGCGCCAGGTTGTCGTTGCAAGGTGGCGTCCAAGGCCAAGTCACTGCGGGACCTTCTGCCCAGATCACCAGCAGTGGGCAGTGTCCAAAAGGTCTCGCGGGGCCCGACCCGTGCGCCGGAGCTCGCAGCAGCACCGTACTGGGATAGGGAGCCGGTACCGTTGGGCCCAGAAATTGAGGAAAGGGAAAGGAAGAAGGCGGAGTTGGTGGCCCGTGCAATCCGGGAGAAGGAGAGCCTCCGCCAAGCAACCTTCCGTGTCCGGGGCCCCCTGTATGAAGGGCAGGTGAGGCGGTTTGATGTCCGCCGGGGCTACGGCTTCATATACGAACCGGGCCTGGAGGCCAAAGTATTCATAGCCCGGCGGGATGTTAATGCCCACCTGCCGGAGGAGCACCCAGGCCGTAACCTGATGCCGGGCGACCTGGTGCAGTACACCCGGCACTGTGGGGAGAGGGTGTGCTTTGCACTGGATGCCAAGCTGAGGGGCAGCCAAGAGGCCCGGGTATCCACCGCGTCCCCTCCCCCAGCAGGCACCGAAGAGTCGGAGTAAGGGCAGCAGAATGCCGTTGTCACCGTCCCCGTTGGGACCACCAGTGTTTAAAGTTTGAAAGTTTGAAAATGAAAAGAATGAATAATTGATGAAATGTCACCTGATTGTCAATGTGATTTGGAACCGGTCGTTGCTGGCAACTGGTCCCCGTTGGGACCCCCTTCACCATTTTGCATAAGGAACTCCTTATGAACAGGCCCGAGAACTAGCAGGGCAACCACAAACTTGTGGCATGTAAATAAAAATGTTGTTGTGGCTTCTACCGTTACCGCCTCCGGAGAGGCAGATTGGAGGAAGGGCCCGCAGTGGAGCAGGCTGGGGCCCAGCACCACCGAAACCAGTGGCGATCCTCTGGGGGTTTCAGGGGTTCCCCATGGACGTGGGTCCCCTGAAAAGGACAGAACCCGCTCGGGCAACTTGTGCTGGACTGGGGTCAAGGGGTGCTGCCTATTTGCTTAGGGGCAGCATCAGGGCGAGGTTGCTTGGGTGGGAGAGAGCGGAAGCCGTAACCGTTACGCAACGTTTAAGTAAGAGTACCTCCCGATGTGGGAAGAAGCTATTATACTTGTATGTGTGTTACTGTTTTCTATCTTTTTCAGTTGGTGAAAATAAAACCGGTGATGGACGGGCAGCCCGCGGATGGTCTGCATTTAACTAAGGGGGAATGTGGCGCCCTGGACAAGCCAGGGGCCACAGAGCACAACACCCACACACCCCACACTCCCAGCAGGCACACCGAAGTCAGACACAAAACCCTTGTTGCCTTCCTCCAGGGGCTGATGTTCACACCAGGGGGTGGGCCAGGCGGTTGGTCCTGCCCACCGAGGAGTTCACAGTCCTGGAGGCGGGAAAACAAGCAGTTGAGTTTTGGAGGTGAAAGTGAGAGGAAGGAAAGTGGTAGTGGAGCAACTAACTGACAGCGTCCGGGTGTGTGGCCCGGGCGAGACAGCAAGGTTGGCAGACGGTGGTGACCGTCTGCAGGAGTGGCTGATTGGAGTCTACCGTAAGGACCGTGGTCGGGCGGTGGCCCGGCGGTACCGGACCAGTACGCAAAGAGAAGCCAGCACCATCTGGCAGGGACTTACGGACCCGTGAATTTGCCAAATTCGTTAGTGAAGGGAACCTCCTGGGTTTCCCAACAGCCAAGTCCCGACAGAAGGCAACAGTCCAACTAAAGTGAGGGAGACACCGCCACCGCCAAGGCAACCGTTTCTCAGGGCCAGAGCCTGCGGGCAAAAGGGGCTCCTCCGGCTCATATCCAAGCTGGGGAGCGGGTTACCGGTGGGAACCCATTGGAACCATCTACCATACATAGGTGCAGGGAAAGGCAGTCACCAACAACCTGCCGGGAGAAACAACACCACAGCCGCCTGTGGGACCCGTCCATCCAGCCGTCTGTTTTACCAAGAACTGTGTCCTCATCATTGGCTGTGTGAGTACCCCCGTGCCGTGCGGCACAGCGTTGCCCCCGCGACCCTGCACCTCACCAGGCCCTGTAACCCGCCTGCAATCCATCCCTACCCCATCACCGGGCCCCGCTGACAACCAACCCCCTACCCATGGAGGGGAGAACTAACAACAAAGCTGCTCCCTGTCACCGCTCCCGGGATCCCCGTCTAGAGCAGCGGTGGTGTCACCAATATCACCACAACCGTGGATGGCGTCACGGACAATAGTCAAAACCCCCACAATCAAAAATCCCCTTTTCACTCACGGGCGAGGAGCGCCGCTCGAGTCCCTGGGATCCGGCCCACCGCTCGAGCCACGACAGAGTAGCAGCGGCAGCCGCAGCAGCAGCAGCCGGACCCGAGCAGTGGGAGAGCGCAGCGCCCGCGACAGTAACACAAAGTTTTATGAGGCCCTCCTTACCGTCTCTTCCAGCGTTTATCACAGAGCCTACTACTATTTTTTTTGTCTGCTTGCATATTGTGAAACACCATCATTGGCACACTCGGTCCTACAAGGTCCTTCACCTGAGCCCTGTATCAGTTCCCATCACTTCCATAATACGCTCCACAGATCTCTTCTGTCGCTGGGTGATATCCTCTGATTTGTTGTGTACAAAACTCTCCAAGGGACACGTTCAGTCTTTTCAGAAGCTGTCAATCTGTCTGGTTGTGGATGTGGCAGAAGAAATTCCTAGGGTTGTGCTGAGTGCACATCAACACTTCAGGCTCTGATCCTGGAGAAAGCTGTGTCCACATCAATTGCACAGCACAGTCTTAACGATTAATCTTATAGATCCTAAAGAATCTGTTGCTTCTGAGCTAAAGTTTACTGACACTGGTTTTACTTGGGCATGACTGGCCATGATACAAGTGGTTGCTTTCCATACCTTATGTCTAAAAGGACAAAATTTGTATCTATCACTTCTGAGCTAAATTTTCCTGACACAGGTTACACTTGTTCACAACTAGCCACGAAAGATTAGCTTGCTTTCCATAACTTATTTGTAAAGATGATAAAAATTGGTTATGTGGCTGCTCAGCTCCATTTTCCTGGCATAGGTTTCAGGCCTGATAGATAACACAGAACAATTTGGAAAGATGCAACTAAGAGATCCCTCACAATGCGACGGATTCACCTAAAACACACCAGCACGAAAACCATCATTCAGGCCCCTGCTTTCCATAACATTTTCCCTAACGATGGTCAAAATTGGTTTGGTGGCTACTCAGCTCAATTTTCATGACACAGGTTTCATGCCAACATGATTACCATGACACAAGCCCTTACTTTCCAAAACATATTCCTAAAGATGATAAAATATAGTTTTGTAGCTGCTCAGCTGCATTTTGCTGACACGGGTTTCATGTCAGAACAACTACCACGATAGAGGCTCTTGCTTGCCATTACTTCTTCTTATAGAGCACAAAAATTAAACACATTTTTAATATAGCAATGTTGATAAGATCTTTACTATTGTAGCGTTCTGTCAGGAGTAGATCCACGGGACCATGCACCGGACTCCCCCAGGGAAGCCACCAGGAGCAAACCCCTATACAGGGACTGTCTAACGACCACCCCAGAGGGCGTAGATGCACAGCAGCCGGAACACAGGCGGGATAAAGGGAGTGTCCTTGGAAAGTCCGGGCAGAATACGGGGGCCGCTCCCGTGGTGACTTCGGACCGGAGGAAATCTGGACGGATGACCTGAGGCGGGCGAAGACAGCAGGCGACGTCCGGAACCAGTGATGAATGCAAGCAGGAGACGTCGGATGTAATCCAGAGCCGGTGGCAGAGCAGAGGGAAGATGGTGAGGTCCACTGCTAACGGACACCAGTAAATCTCCAGGGAGCTGGAAGAGCTGGAGCACACACCGGGCGTCAGGATCTGAGGGCAGAGACAGGATTAATCCAGGAACAAAAGACAGAGGACTTGAACACTAGCACAAGAGACTAAGCGGCCAGAACCCGTTGAACAAGCACCGCCCGTATGCAAAAAGGAAGTCTTTTATACCCTGCACCTGTAATCAGCCATATCCTGTTCCAGGGACGCTGGCCCTTTAAGAAGAGGTGAATGAGCGTGCCCACGCCCTAATGCGCATGCGCGAAGCTCGGGAACCGGAGACAAGCACAGGAGGCTGGGGACAGGATGCAGGGGAGCCAGGGGCAGAGTCCTAAGCCGCAGCAAGCTGGCGGGACCGCTGAGCAGGGAGCACAGGAGATGCAGGGGAGCAGGAGCGGGAGCAGCGGCCGCGGTCAGTCTGCACATGGGCCAGATCTGTGGCTAAGGAGCGGCGCCGAGATCCCGAGACCAGATCAGTGGGTAAGGAGCGGCGCCGGGACCCTGGGAGCGTGACAACTATCTACTTAAGGGCCATTTACATGCTGCGACATCGCTAATGATATATCGTCGGGGTCACAGTGTTTGTGACGCACATCTGGCGTCGTTAGCAACATCGCAGCGTGTGACAGGCAGGAGCGACCTTAAACGATCGCAAAAGAGACAAAAATCGTTGGTATACGAGAGGTCGTTCATTTACCAAAAATCGTTGTCTCGTACATAGCGAGGTTGTTCCTCGTTCCTGCGGCATCACACATCGCTATGTGTGACACCGCAGGAGCGACGATCATCTCCTTACCTCCGTCCACCGGCAATGAGGAAGGAAGGAGGGGGGCGGGATGTTACGTCCCCCTCATCTCCGCCCTCCTCTGCTATTGGACGGCTGCCGTGTGACATCGCTGTGATGCCGCACGAACCGCCCCCTTAGAAAGGAGGCGGTTCGCCGGCAACAGCGACGTCGCAGGGAAAGTAAGTCTGTGTGACGGGTGTAAGCGATTGTAACGCCTGCCTGGATCAACAGACTCATATGGGATGTAATGGACAGGCCACTCACCAAGCAGGACCCCCAGAACCCTGAAACCCTTTAACCCCTATACAGGGATTTGGAATTACACAGGAGATCACTACCTGTGGAAGGCTGCAGTCCGATGAGAGTAGTCGTGAGGCAGGATCAAACCAGGAATAGCAGAACAGGGACAAATTGGCAGGCAAGGACGTAATCAGAAAACGTAGCAGAGGTCAAATCCGGATCGGGCAGCGAGGTACAAAAACAGCAGGCAGAAGGGTAGTCAGAAAACACGCAGAAGTCAGCACACAGGAATCACAAAACAGAATAGGGCGGACCAGGAGCCAGGAAATCAGAACTATCTCTGGCAGAGGTCAGCAGACAGGAGGGGAACTAAGAAGGGTGTGGTGTCTTCCCATTGGCTGTAGCTGAATGCTGGCAACTTCAGCTGGAAGACACACGCCACCCACAGTCAGCCAGTAGTACTGCAGATCCCAAGATAACCCAGCCCAGTGGATGATCGGAGCCTGCGCCCACCGGTGCCGCTGGCATCGACTCCTCTCCCATCACCAGCACCATCCACGGCAGGAACATGGCGTCGCCTGGCGATCAGAGCAGAAGTAGCTGGAGTGGACTCCGGTGGTGACGTAACAGCGATGTTGTACGCTACGGACAGCGATTTGCCCGTGACGCACAACTGACGGGGGCAGGTACGCTCACTAGCGATATCGGTACCAATATCGCAGCGTGTAAAGTACCCTTTAGTCTTCACTGGACACATAAACCGCTTTATTTTCATTCTAGTCAAGGTATTGCTTTGTTCCATCTTATTTGATTTCTAGCTGTCAAATGTCAGTATCAACTGACGGAAATGAATGTTGCTTCTGGTCAAATACATCTATTCCATAGTCCACAACATGATAGCATATTTCCATGCATTCATCACAAATTTGTTATATTATTAAAATATTTGAAAAATCTATTTAGAGGCTTTCCTCTACATGTCTTCCAGGGACTATTGCAGTCCCTCCTTCTAATTCTTGGCAGCCCTTGCATTGTCTGCACAGGCTTTGTGAGTTTTAGACTCACTCCTTTATAAATTAAACAGGAGGTGTCTGACCATGTCACACCCACCAAATGCCTAGATAAGGTAATTAGATGTTACAATTACATTTCCCAGTGAACTTTTTTTCTTCAGGATTAAAAGCATGAAAAAAGACAAAAGCAAAAACGCTACATGTGAACATTGACTATAGGGGAGGAAGGTTTTTTTTCCTCTTTTTTATTTTGCCTTATTTACAAGTGCATCTCTAATTAGAATATCATCAAAAAGTTAATTTATTTCAGTAATTCAATACAAAAAGGAAATGCATATGTTATATAGAGTCATTACAAACAGAGTGAGCTATTTCAAGTGTTTATTTCTGTTAATTTTGATGATTATGGCTAAGGCTAAGACCGCACTTTGCTTTTTACCTGCTTTTTACCTGCTTTTTCAACTGCAGTGTTTAATGCCAAAATGGATGTGTTCTGCTTTTCAAGCTTAGTCTATGAGAATTTGGGTTTCTAGACCGCACAATGCAGTTCAAAATGCTGCCTTTTTGTGGCAGAAATTTGGGCAAAAACTGTGCTTTGCAGTTCTAAACGCAAATGGCAAAAACAATGGACATGTCGATTGTTTTTGCCATTTGCGTTTAGAACTGCAAAGCTGAGTTTTTGCCCAAATTTCTGCCACAAAAAGGCAGCATTTTGAACTGCATTGTGCGGTCTAGAAACCCAAATTCCCATAGACTAAGCTTGAAAAGCAGAACACATCCATTTTGGCATTAAACGCTGCAGTTGAAAAAGCAGGTAAAAAGCAAAGTGCGGTCTTAGCCTTACAGCCAAAGAGAACCCAAAAGTCATTATCTCAGAAAATTAGAATATTATATAAGATCAACTGAAAAAATTATTTTAAACTCATGACCACTGAGGAAGGATTCTCCGGTCGTGATGGTTAGTATACCCAACTTAACCTAAAAATAACACACCGACTGCATGCGACTTGGTTAAACAAATTGGCCACAGCAGCCTTTATTACCTATTATTAACATACTAACACAAGGGGGCGCCGTCCAGCGGGCGACCCCAAACACACAATAATAGGTAACACATAATAAACAAAACATGAAAACCTTATGTAGGCCCGATCCAGAAACCAATTCCTACGCCAATATCCCTGGCCGCAACACTCCGACCCAGAGATGAGGTATTAATCACCCCACGGATTAATACCCCCAAACTTTGCAGAACCCCGTGCCTGCAATTTACCGGAACCCTGAGACACCATACCCAGACAGTGCCTCTCGGTCCAGCTACCAATCCCTTACAACCGCTTCTGGACCAGACCTACCCCCGCCACAGGACAGGACACGTGACACCTTACGTGGCCTGGACCCGCCACACACCCAAGGCTTGCTCCACGCCATCATGCAAACCCAGGGCCCATAAATCGGAACCAATATCATTAAGGTGAACCCCATCACTCCTCCTAAATTGCCACTTCGGCGACTCCAGGTCCACGTGCCTCACCACAACACCGCCATTTCTCCGCACAAAACGCGCAACCACCCTGTTCACTTGAGCCCGGGCGCGATTAAGCTTTTCCACCGACCGAGCCCCCCTCCACCATAATCTGGCCACAATATCCGACCACACCACCATCAAGCCCGGATACCTTGTCCATAAACGCAAGAGGTCCATCTTAATGTCCCTGATCAGATCGCGCGACGCCCGCGAACCCAGGTCATTCCCCCCCACGTGTAAAACTAACACGTTCGGAGGTCTGTCCATCCTGCAATAATATTCGAACTCCGGCACGACCCTGCTCCATTCCATGCCACGCACTCCAATCCACTTGACCGACGCTAGCGATCTGTCCACACCCAACTGCCGACCATTTGGACAGCCCGAATCAGCCCGTCAGCCCGACGGGCCCCCCAGAAAACGACAGAGTGCCCCAGAATCCAGATCAGACACACTCCTATGATAAAAGAAACAACTTTAACAAACAACAGCACCATTCCAAATTGCACCAAGGAACAACAACCCCAACAGCAACACAAACAAAAAACTCCAACCCGAAACCTCAAGGAGATAACAACTGTGGGCACACATAACCCCGAAAACGAGAGGACTCCCACCGACCAATCCGTCTCACCACGTCATCTCCAAGGCCCCAACGAGAAGCCTCCGTCGCTGCCCCGATCCTGAAGGAATGAGACCCGTAATCCTCTGGGCGCTCCCCCGCCCAGCGCAGACAACTCCTCAGCACTGCTACAAACTGTTAACGAGACAACCAAGCCCAGTCTTCGTGACGTAACAGCGGGCCCGGAATACCGCCCTGCAATCCACAAAACTTACTCACCACCTGCACCGGGCACAACTCATCCCCTCGCACCGCATACAACACTACCAACCTGCCTCGACCCATCTGGTCCGTTTTGGACCGCCGGAGCCGACACTCCACTCTCTGTCCCACTACCGACACACCCTTGGATAGCAAACCACCCCCATTAACCCTAGACGGGCTCATCAACTCCCCAATCCGAAAAGCCCCGAAAAAAGCTAACACAAAAGCGGTTTCAAACAGCACCGTCTCATATGCCGAGACACAAAGAACCCGCAAACCATCCACCAATCGCCGTAACAAGTCCGACGAAATGGGACGCCTAGTGTCCCGCACCTTTACCCCTTTCCGAAAACCCTTCAAGGCCTGCCGCACGCGGAAATCCCGCGAAACGTCTTGCTCACCCCTAACCTTTAACCAGAAGGCCACTGCCGCCACCCTAAGCGCCACAGCCGATGCTGACCTCCCAGCCTTAAAGTCCTCACTCACCAATGCCAAGAGCGCCAATAAATAATCCACTCGCCCGTTGCCAAACATCGCTCCCAGCACTGCCTGCCACTCAACCCACACTTTTGCATAACGGCACCAAGTCACCTCGGTTACAGAATTTCTAATCAAGCCCGCAATCGCTGCCTCACCAGGCTCCACAAGTCCTCTGGACACACCGCTCCGATCTCGTCTGCCCCCGGCCTTAAAGGGGTTATCCGGCTTCTTTTGACTTTTTTTCATTATTACACTATTGGGCTACATTGGGGCAGGTAAGTAGATAGAGACCACTTACCTGCCCCGCTGTCAGCCCCTCTCCCCCGGCTCAGAGCGGTCATGTGACCCCTCCTGCCGCGATTTTGCTGCTTCCGGCCTTTGCACGTCTACATGGGCAGAGCCATGTTGACATGCAAATCTGGAACAGCATGTCACCTCCCTGCTGGGCTGTACAGTGTTTGGAGTAAACGCCCCCGTTCCCTGCCCCCTCCCACACATTCCCCCCGCACCCCGTACTCTGCCCACAACCTCCCACACACTCCGTAGTCTCCCTCCTCCGCCTCCTGTGCCCAGCTACATGCGCCCTGAATTGCAGCCGAGTCAGTGTCCAGTTCAATAAGGCAAGGAACACTTGTTGTCCGATACACTGCCAGCGCTGTGTCCCCAGCGCTTTATTATGTTTACTGCCTGACGCCCTGGGAACTGTTCCCCCCCCATTTCACCCCCCCCCCCACCCCCCCCTGTCAGTGTTTGCCCCCCTCTGCAGTATAAGCTGCCTCTCATTCTCAGCCTGCATTGCGTGCATCCGCGGGGATGACGAGCGCTGCTTCACTGCCCGTGCAGTCTGTGTCCCGCTCCCTGCCAGCCCCGCAGCTACCCGCACTGCAATGTCAGTGTCTGCCCGCAGTATCTGCAGCTTCTCACGCCGCGGGGCTGGCAGGGAGCGGGACACTGACGCTCTCCCGCTGTGACGCACAGATCGCTGTGTGTGACAGCGAGAGAGCGACGAAATGAAGCCAGCAGGAGCCGGCATCAGGCAGCTGCGGAAAGCTGTAACCAAGGTAAACATCGGGTAACCAAGGTGGTTACCCGATATTTACCTTAGTTACCAGCCTCCGCCGCTCTCGCTGCCAGCGCCGGCTCCTGCTCTGTGCACATGTAGCTGCAGTACACATCGGGTTAATTAACCCGATGTGTACTGTAGCTAGGAGAGCAGGGAGCCAGCGCCCAGTGTGCGCGGCTCCCTGCTCTCTGCACATGTAGCTGCAGGTTAGATTAGATGACATAATTACCTGCAGTAACGATCTCCTGCCTCCTGACGTCACCGCGGTCACTGCCTTCTCTGCCCGTCTCGCGGGCGGCCCGAGACTGTCACTAGCAGTGACGTCACGGGCTCTCGCGATACTGCGTAGAACGCGGCGGGCATAGAAGTCAGTGACAGCGCTGACGTCAGGAGAGCATGAGATCGTTACTGCAGGTAATGAACTCATCTAACCTCCTGACGGCAGCGGTCGGCATCCCCTGCAGTGACCTGGGCTGACCTATTGATGTTAGCTCAGGTCACTGCACGGCTCTCCCAGCCAATGGGGAACATTTTGTTCTTCATTGACTGGGAGTCTCATTGACTATGGTATGGATCGCCGTGCGACACCGTTATTGGATTACGCCGGACCCGGATTTGATTGTTCTTGTCAATAAATTGTTGAATGAGGGAATGTGGGGAGTGTTTTTTCAAATAAAAATTTTTTGGTTGTCTATTTTTTATTTCTTACTGACTGGGTTGGTGATGTCGGGTATCTGATAGACGCCTGACCTCACCAACCCCAGGGCTTGATGCCAGGTGACATTACACATCTGGCATCAACCCCATATATTACCCCGTTTGCCAACGCACCAGGGCGCGGGATGAGCTGGGGCAAAGCGCCAGGATTGGCACGTCCAATGGATGCGCCACTTCTGGGGCAGCTGTAGCCTGCTATTTTTAGGCTGGGGAGTGTCCAATAACGGTGGACCTCCCTAGTCTGAGAATAACAGACCACAGCTGTCCGCTTTACCTTGGCTGGTGATCCAATTTTGGGGGGACCCCACGTTTTTTGTTTTTAATTATTTATTTAATTTTAAATAACAGCGTGGGGTGCCCTCTGTTTTGGATTACCAGCCAAGGTGAAGCTGCCAGCTGTGGTCTGCAGGCTGCAGCCGTCTGCTTTACCCTAGCTGGCTACAAAAGATAAGGGGGACCTCACGTCGTTTTTTTTTTTTTATTAATTCTTTATTTATTGGCTAAATACAAGGCTAAGCACCCCTTAGTGCCACATGAAAGGCACTAAAGGTGGCTTTACACACTGCAACATCGCAAACGACATCGCTGTAACGTCACCGGTTTTGTGACGTTACAGCGACCTCCCCAGCGACATTGCAGTGTGTGAAACACATCAGCGACCTGGCCTCTGCTGTGAAGTTGTGATCGCTAGAAATCGTTCAGGACCATTCTTTGTTCCTTTTATTTCCCGCTGTGCAGCAAAGTCTCAGTGTGTAAAGGGGACTTTACAGCGACCACGCGGCTCTGTCTGTGTAGCGTCATGATTAGCGGTCACCTGTGAAGGATTCACCGGTGACCGCTAATCCCCCGAGTGACTGAAGTTTCCCCCCCTCTCTCATACTCAACGATCCCCGATCCCCGGCTCTGCACGGCATTCACACTGCTCCAGCGGCTTTTCCTTTTTTGAAAAAGCCGGCCGCTCATTAAACAATCTCGTATTCCCAGCTTTTCCCCGCCCACAGGCGCCTATGATTGGTTGCAGTGAGACACGCCCCCACGCTGAGTGACAGGTGTCTCACTGCACCCAATCACAGCAGCCGGTGGGCGTGTCTATACTGTGCAGTAAAATAAATAAATAAATAATTAAAAAATCCGGCGTGAGGTCCCCCCTATTTTAATACCAGCCAGATAAAGCCATAAGGCTGAAGGCTGGTATTCTCAGGATGGGTAGCCCCACGTTATGGGGAGCCCCCCAGCCTAACAATATCAGCCAGCGCCGCTCAGAATTGCCGCATACATTAGATGCGACAGTTCTGGGACTGTACCCGGCTATTCCCGATTTGCCCTGTTGCATTGGCAAATCGGGGTAATAAGGACTTATTGGCAGCCCATAGCTGCCAATAAGTCCTAGATTAATCATGTCAGGCGTCTGACCGAGATACCTTCCATGATTAATCTGTAAATTACAGTTAAAAAACACACACCCGAAAAATCCTTTATTAGAAATAAAAAACACTAACAAATTCCCTCATTACCAATTTATTACCCACAACAAAGCCCTCCTTGTCCGGCGTAATCCACGTTCCTCCAGCGTCGCATCCAGCTCTGCTGCATGCAGGTGACAGGAGCTGCATAATACACCGCCGCTACGGTCACCTCCACGCAGCTAATGAAGACAGCCGCGCGATCGGCTGAGCTGTCACTGAGGTTACCTGGATGCAGCGGTGGCCGCGGGTAAGCGGTAAGCTCAGTACAGAGGGTGCGATATAGGGACATCATGCACACAGTGCTGACTCTCAGAGCTCACATAAACAGGGTGAAAGATGGAGCAGGGAGCTTATGATTCCTTCTTGTTTTCAACTGTATGTGCATCCACAATGTTGATGCCATTGAAAGAGTGATGCTGTGAGGGACGGGTGGCTATTACCAGTGCGGAAATGAAAGCCACCTCACAGACCTGCATCATGCTAGTAGTGACATAGGCATGCTGTGATGTATGACAGCATGACCAAAATACCATGTAGCCCAAGGAATGGAGTGGTCGAGATTTTTCACAAAAATCTGCAGTAACTATATTTTATTGTAGATGATGATGATTATTATTATTATCGCACTATATCTTGCTTGCTGCTACACAGTGTAGATATGTGAATCCTCACATCACATGCAGCAGACACAGTTGTCGACAGTGAGAATGAATGGTCATGTGACCACTCGTATGCAAGCTGCACACTCCACATTCTGAGCCCAATGTGTCAATTCATATAGTGACACCACATAGAGGGATAAGCCTGGAGAATCTATGTGTGTATATATATATATATATATATATATATATATATATATATATATATATATAATGTATATGTATACACATAACTATATGACACAAACCACGCACACACACACACATGTACCATACATACATGGCGTATATATCTACTATAGACTCACATTGGGTGCTATATATAGTCTGCCTTACACAGTATTCATTTATCTATAAGGGGTGAGGAACATCTCTTTCTGTTACCATTGTGGATGGGATGTGAGCTGATTGCTGTGTCACAGATGAGAGAAGCTGGATCTCTGCTCTGTCACATGCTGAGAGGTCAGGTGATGGGCAGAATACTGACAGCCATTGAATGTGCAGAGGCCGGGCAGGGGGCGTTCCTGTACACTGAGGCCGGGCAGGGGGCGTTCCTGTACACTGAGGCCGGGCAGGGGGCGTTCCTGTACACTGAGGCCGGGCAGGGGGCGTTCCTGTACACTGAGGCCGGGCAGGGGGCGTTCCTGTACACCTATTATTAAGGAATAACGTTTGGAACTCCATTCTATGTCTGAACTGGGTGCAAAAAAACTAAAAAAACATCACTATGGGGAGATAAGGTATGCACACCAGTGACTATGGAAGGGGAATACATGGAATAGCAGAAACTGCTGTGTGAATACTGACATGAAAAATTCAATAGCTATTTGTATGAATGAAATGTGAAAAATGGAATCTGCATTACTGCCATGAACATATGAATCAAGAGAAATTTAGCTACTGAATTGATCAATGCAATAGAGCCCCAACACTACGCCAAAGTATTTCTCTACGTTGGGGTCCGTAGCTTGTGTGCAGTAATGCAGTAATGCAGGTTCCATTTTTCACATTTCATTCATACAAATAGCTATTGAATTTTTCATGTCAGTATTCACACAGCAGTTTCTGCTATTCCATGTATTCCCCTTCCATAGTCACTGGTGTGCATACCTTATCTCCCCATAGTGATGTTTTTTTAGGTTTTTTGCACCCAGTTCAGACATAGAATGGAGTTCCAAACGTTATTCCTTAATGTTAGTAGTTTTTCGTTTGTGAACCCTCCCCATACACACCTATTGCCAATCCACATCGTATATATAGCCTGGGTCTCAGCCTCCCATACACGGTAAGTTTTTTAACTGCATGAGAGGACACACACAAGCTAGGGACCCCAACGTAGAGAAATACTTTGGCGTAGTGTTGGGGCTCTATTGCATTGATCAATTCAGTAGCTAAATTTCTCTTTATTCATATATTCATGGCAGTAATGCAGGTTCCATTTTTCACATTTCATTCATACAAATAGCTATTGAATTTTTCATGTCAGTATTCACACAGCAGTTTCTGCTATTCCATGTATTCCCCTTCCATAGTCACTGGTGTGCATACCTTATCTCCCCATAGTGATGTTTTTTTAGGTTTTTTGCACCCAGTTCAGACATAGAATGGAGTTCCAAACGTTATTCCTTAATGTTAGTAGTTTTTCGTTTGTGAACCCTCCCCATACACACCTATTGCCAATCCACATCGTATATATAGCCTGGGTCTCAGCCTCCCATACACGGTAAGTTTTTTAACTGCATGAGAGGACACACACAAGCTAGGGACCCCAACGTAGAGAAATACTTTGGCGTAGTGTTGGGGCTCTATTGCATTGATCAATTCAGTAGCTAAATTTCTCTTTATTCATATATTCATGGCAGTAATGCAGGTTCCATTTTTCACATTTCATTCATACAAATAGCTATTGAATTTTTCATGTCAGTATTCACACAGCAGTTTCTGCTATTCCATGTATTCCCCTTCCATAGTCACTGGTGTGCATACCTTATCTCCCCATAGTGATGTTTTTTTAGGTTTTTTGCACCCAGTTCAGACATAGAATGGAGTTCCAAACGTTATTCCTTAATGTTAGTAGTTTTTCGTTTGTGAACCCTCCCCATACACACCTATTGCCAATCCACATCGTATATATAGCCTGGGTCTCAGCCTCCCATACACGGTAAGTTTTTTAACTGCATGAGAGGACACACACAAGCTAGGGACCCCAACGTAGAGAAATACTTTGGCGTAGTGTTGGGGCTCTATTGCATTGATCAATTCAGTAGCTAAATTTCTCTTTATTCATATATTCATGGCAGTAATGCAGGTTCCATTTTTCACATTTCATTCATACAAATAGCTATTGAATTTTTCATGTCAGTATTCACACAGCAGTTTCTGCTATTCCATGTATTCCCCTTCCATAGTCACTGGTGTGCATACCTTATCTCCCCATAGTTCCTGTACACCTAGGCTGGGCGGTGACAGCTCTGACTGAGGTTTGGCAACCAAGAATACAGGAAATTGTCATGTTTGTTGGAGCTAAATGTAAACAAGAGCTGCAGGGAATAAAGTGTGAATTCAAGAGAAACAAAAGTTAGAAAACAGAAAATAACAATGTAGGGGTGATTTATATGACAATACAGCACAGATTAGCTTACAATTTTTTTTGGAGTGTATGTCGGATAACTCCTTTAAGTCCTGAAACCTGTGGAACTGAAAACGAGATAAAGCGTCAGCCACCCCGTTATCCACCCCCGGCACATGTTTTGCAACCACATGAATATTCCACAGTAAACACTTGAGCACCAAATGCCGCAGATATGCCACTACCAGTCCAAACTTCGCTGACAAGCTGTTTATTGCATGCACAACCGCCTGATTATCGCAATGAAAGCACACTTTACGTCCCGAAAATTGCGACCCCCACAACTCCACCGCCACCACGATTGGAAACAACTCCAGCAGGGCCAGATTTTTTTTTTTTTACCAGGCCACTCTGCCGCCATTCCTCAGGCCACCTCCCAATGCACCAATGTCCCTGAAAAATAGCGCCGAAACCCGCCGACCCGGCCGCATCCGTATACAGCTCCAGCGCACCATTAGGCACCACCTTCTCCAACCACAAAGCTCGACCGTTAAAACGCCTCAAGAAGACATCCCAAACCAACAAATCTTCCTTGATCTCCCGCGTGACCCGCACAAAATGCCCCTAGGACCGCACGCCTGACGTAGCTGTCGCCAACCTCCTGGCGAAAACACGCCCCATTGGCATAATCCTGCATGCAAAATGCAGCTTCCCGAGCAAAGACTGTACCACCTTAAGCCGCACTTTTTTTGCTGCCAGCATCGCCGCAACTGCGCTCCGTAAATCTCCAATCTTGTCCTCCGGCAACCTACATTCCATAGCCAGAGAGTCAATTTCAATCCCCAGGAACCGCATAACCGGCGCCGGCCCCTCCGTTTTATTCTTGCACCAAAGGGATCCCAAAACGATCCGCCACTCTCTGCAAGGTGAACAACAAACCAGCGCACACCATGGAACCCGCCGGACCAACACACAGAAAATCATCCAAATAGTGGATAATAGAGGACAAGCCGGACACGTCCCGCACCACCCTCTCAACAAAGGAGCTAAACACCTCAAAATACAAACAAGAAATTGAACAGCCCATAGGCAAACAATGATCAACATAAAACTTTCCACCCCACCAGCAACCCAGAAGGTGCTGACTCTCCGGATGTACCGGCAATAAACGAAACGCCGATTCTACATCCGCCTTTGCAATCAATGCACCGCGTCCCGCCGCCCGTACCAAATCCAGCGCTTTGTCAAATGAAACGTAGTACACCGCCGACAACTCCGGCGCGATGCCATCATTCACCGACGACCCCTCCAGAAATGAAAGATGAAGAATGAGGCGAAATTTGTTCGGCTCCTTCTTTGGCACCACCCCCAGCGGGGACACCACCAGATTACTGCACGGCGGGCTCTCAAATGGGCCCCCCATCCTGCCCAGCTCAACCTCTTTACCCAACTTCTCACCCACAACCATAGGGTGGCCATTGCCGACCGTAAGTTACGACAAACCAGAGGCAATGCCTCAACCGCCGACGGAATCTGAAAACCGTACAAAACCAAACCGCAAAAGCGACGCCGCTGCCCCGTCCGGATACCTACTTAAAAACGGCGCCATCGCCTCTATTTTCACCGGCGTCCTCCCTTTTACCAGACCCGTCCCCGGCCTTGCCTCTCCCTTTCTTAACACATTTGGACAAACCATGTCCCCCCCCCCCCCCCGCAGCCGTAGCACTCATGCTTTAACCTACACGCTGCACCAAATTTGTACTGGCCTTCGTTAAATTGCCAGCACAATCCCTTTTTCTGGATACCCGAGGGCCCGGCTCCCGTTCCCCCGGTGCCCCCACGAAAGGGCTGGCTCGGGGCCGCCATTAAACGCATCCATAAGGAAATGTCCTTATGGTCCCACCGCAAGCCGGGCCGCAACGCCTTCCGCTGCCTAAACTGCTCATCATACCGCAGCCATGCCAAGCCCCCATACGTGCGATACGCCTCCCCGATTGCATCCGTATAGCCGAACAGAGCCGAGCAATGCTCCGGCTCCTTTTCCCCTATCACGCTGGCCAAAATTGCGAACGCCTGCAACCAATTGGAAAAGGAACGAGGAATGAGCCTATAACAGCGTTTTTCTTCCTCCTCCTTTTCCTTCTTGGAATCACTCGGCTTCACCTTGTCTAGGTTAAATTTCTCCAGGGGTAGTAGGGAAAATATCTCCACATACTCTCCTTTCCAAATTTTTTCCCTCACCTCTTTTTTTGAGGTGCGCCCCTAGCGGTCCCTCAAAGCACACATACACCTTGCTCTTCGCCCTATCATCCAGCCGCACCACCTCATCCTCCTTTTCCTTCACCTGTTTTGTCGCCCACGGACTCCACTACTCCGTTAACTGCACCCGCCCCCACCGGCGCCTTCTCGCTGTTGGCCGCTGCTGCGCCATCCGCCGCTGACCCCGTCCAGGCCGCCGCCACCGGCGCTCGTGCTAAACCCTGCAAAAAACCCCAGCAATTGACTGAGTAAAGCTGACCCCTCTGGCGCTGCCGTGCCCGCAGCCACCTCCCCAACACCAGCACCCCGCGCCGCAAGCAATGCCGAATCCACGGCTAGCTCACCCGACCGTGACGCAGAGATGGAAATCGATACTGTGACGTCCTCTGCCATCTGCTCCTCTGGTTCGTCCCCCGACCTGAGGGCTCTTTCTTCTTCCTCGCTGTAGTCGTCCTCCACCGTCCCAGCCCCAGAGGATGCAGCCGATGCGTCCCCTTAACCACGGCCGCCCTCCGGGGCCGCCGCGTGGGCACTGTGCGGCGACAGCCCACAAGACCGTCCTGTCCCCTGGGCCGCCACCGACCACATCCTCTTCCTGGAGGAGCCTCTCCCCGGGCTTGGGGGGCTCCCCACCGTCGTTTCCTGCCCTCCAAGGCCTCCGACCGGGACCTCCCGCTGGGTCCTCCCCCGCCCGAGGGAGATTGCGGCCGCCGGACGCAGTGCTGCTGACCTGAGGGACCTGGCAGTCGCAGCAGGGCTCCCGCCGTCCCTCCTTCTCTCCGCAGCCTCGCAGGTATCCGGGTGGCGCCTGCCCACACCGGTCTCCCTGCTGGCTGCCTGCGCCCAGCCCCCCCACCGTCCTCGGGGGGGTACAGCTGGCCTCCATCATCCGCTGGGCCCGCACCTGTGTAGGAGCAGCCGCCGGGATGTGCCCCACCGCCGGGGGCCCGGCATCCACAGCAGGCCCCAGGCCGGACACGCCCCCTCTCCGTGCCTCTGATCCATGCTGGGCACGGCCCGGATCCCGGGCTTCCGCTGGCCTGCCAAATCTAGCCCGAGGCCTGGGACCGGAAGTAGACCCCAGGCCGGGCCCGCCTCCATCCAGGCCACCGTTGGCCTCAGTCCATCGCCGGGCTCGCTCCCGGCCAGGAGACGCCGCTGGGCTCTGCACTCCAGCCCGAGGCCTGACATCGGAAGAAGGCCCCGGGCTGGCCATGCCCCTTTCTCGGCCGCCGCGGCCTCGCCGGAGATTCCTCCCGGCGGCCGGGGCAGACGCTGGGAGCTGCTGCCGCCCGCCACGCCGCGGAGGGTCCCGAGGGGGGCTCTCGCTGGGCCTCCTCGCCCCCCTGCACCCGGAGAGTACCTGAACGGGGGCCTGGAATGCCGCCCGCGGCTAGAGGGGGAGCGAGGGGCAGGTGCCGACGGGGAAACCCAGGCAGCCCTGACGTGGGACTGCACTGCCTGGGCCCCGTGCAGCGCCATCGCCGCTCGTATCATCCGGTCCAACTTCTGAGGGTCCGCCACGTCCACGCTGCCGACGTCCTGGTCCTGGGAATCTGTCGCCGTCCGGAGTCAAAAAGGGGAGGTAAGACCCCTCCCCATTACTTATATACTTCCCCCCCCTCCCCTATAGGGACCCTTTTCCACCAATCCCCTTATATCCTCCCATAATGCCCTATTTCAACTTTATTAACCCCCTCACTCCCTTCCTTCCCTCTGGTCATGTCGCCCCTCCCCCCTATGGGGTCCATGGCTTTCTGAAATGTTGGCTTCTACTGAAAATTCTGCACAGTAAATGCACTCAGTACTTGGTCAGGGCTCCTTTTGCATGAATTAGTGCATCAATGTGGCGTGGCATGGAGGCGATCAGCCTGTGGCACTGCTGAGGTGTTATGGAAGCACAGGTTGCTTTGATAGCAGCCTGCAGCTCATCTGCATTGTTGGGTCTGGTGTCTCTCATCTTTCTCTTGATAATACCCCATATATGGAGTTTAGGTCAGGCGAGCAATCACCCCCTCCATGGATTAGCAGTGGTTGCTCCATCAGTGTTTTGCACTAGTTGCCTCCATCTTTATTAAGGGGTTTTGCTGTTAATACATTTGATTATGTGGCCTGGGCAGGTAAACATTGTTGGCCTTTGTTTCTGTGAATTTGTTTGCATTTCCACCTTTATAGTCTATAAGGTAATGTGATATATGTTACCTTCACTGGATCAGTTATTTCTAGTCATCTTCTTAAGGGTGCTTTACACACTGTGACATCGCTACCAATATTATCGTCTGGGTCACGTCGTTAGTGACGCACATCCGGCGCCGATAGCGACATTGCAGCATGTGACACCAAGGAACGACGATCAAAGATCGCAAAATCGTTCAAAAACGGTGATCGTTGACACGTGGCTCCTTTCCTTAATATCGCTGCTGCCACAGGTACGATGTTGTTCGTCGTTCCTGCGGCAGCACACATCGCTATGTGTGATGCCACAGGAACCAGGAACAACGAACATCGCCTTACCTGCGTCCACCGGCAATGAGGAAGGAAGGAGCTGGGCGGGATGTTACGTCCCACTCATCTCCGCCCCTCCGCTTCTATTGGCCGGCCGCTTAGTGACGGCGCACGCACCTCCCCATTGAAGGAGGGATTGTTCAGCGGTCACAGCGATGTCGCTGGCAAGGTATGTGCATGTGACGCTGCTGTAGCGATAATGTTCGCTACGGCAGCAATCACCAAATGTTGCACATATGACGGGGGCGGGTCCTATCGCGCTCGACATCGCTAGCAGTCGCTAGCGATGTCGGAGCGTGTAAAGCACCCTTTACTCTGCCTTAACAAAGAATTCATACCATATGAACTTTTCCACATTTTTCCATGTTACATTACCAAACTTAAATGTATTTTATTGGGTTTTTATGTGATACAACACCATTAAGTAGCAAGTATTTGTTAAGTGTAAAGGAAACAATACGTTGTTTTCTAAATATTTTTGAAATAATACATCTGATAATTATGATGTGCATTTGTATTGAGCCCCCATGAGTCAATTTTAGTGCCTGTCCTGGCCCCAGTGCAGCACCTTTACACACCCCCGCTCCCAGGCCTCGGCTCTCCTCACCTGTTCGGTGGTCCCGTGCTCTCCTCTCTTGTTCCGGGGTCTGCCGCAGCCTCCTCTTGCTGTTAGGCCACACGCAGCCCCTCTGTAAATGCCCGTAGGGTGCATGCGCAGCCACGCCCCTTTCTTAAAGGGCCAGCATCCCATTACCCAGAAGTGATCCCTGAAGGTCACCTATTACATGAAGGTATTCAAGACCGCCTCCCCTTACAGGAGGTGCCTGAGTCTGAGCAACGTTGCCTACTAGTTAGTGCATTGCTAGTTCTTAGGTCCCATTACGCCACTGTGTCTAATTATACTTATTGTGACCTATTACCAGACTCGTGTGCCTAACCTGTGTCTTGTCCTAGAGCCTGCTCTCTACCACCATCTCCGTGCCGCCATGTCTGAGCCACCATCTCCATGCTGCCAAGTCCAAGTTACCATCTCCATGCTGCCACATCAGCAGCAGACGCTAAGAGACTTTACCAATCCGTAAGAGCCAACCTCCACTGGTTCCTGGCAGTCATGTATTTAGAGCCCCTGTAGCTGCACCAGACAATCCCTCTATAGAGGTTCGCTACTGGTTTGGTCCCTCAGGGGAGTCCGGTGTATGGACAAGTGGGTCCACTCCCAGACTCTCGCCACACCTCAGCGACCATAACATCAATACACTGTAGGACCAGCTTTCGCTATAACTATTGCTGCATGTCTTTCGGAGTATGTCTCTACCAGCTTTGCACATCTAGACGCTGACATTTTTGCCCATTCTAATTTGCAAAACTGCTCTAGCTAAGTGAGATTGCTACAGATTCTCAATGGAATTTATCTCTGGACTGTGACTGGGCCACTTAAACATATCAATATGCTTTGATATAAACCATCCATTGTAGCTCTGACAGTATGTTTAGGGTCATTGCCCTGCTTGAAGATGTACCTATGCCCCAGTCTCAAATCTTTTGCAGCCTCTAACAGGTTTTGCTCCAGAATTACCTTATATTTACTGCCATGCATCTTCCCATCAACTCTGGCCGGCTTCCCTGTCACTGCTGAAGAAAAGAATCCCACAGCATGATGCTACCACTTTCATGTTTGATTGTGGGGATGGTGTTTTCAGGGTGATGTGCAGTGTTTTACATTTAGCTCAAAAAGTTTTACTTTAGTCTCATCTGACTAAAGCACCTTCTTCCACATGTTAGCTGTGTCCCCAATGTGACTTTTACAATCTGGAAACGGGACTTTTATGGCTTGCTTTTTAAAAAATTACTTTCTTCTTGCGACTCTTCCATAAAGTATATATTTGTGGAATATATTACTAAGCGTACTCTTACACTGAGGTATACAAGATTGGTCCCATTCTCATCCAGAAAAGTAGGACTAGGGAAATCTGTTTGGTATTCTATATGTCACACGAGTGCTATGCGAGTGTGCAATTTTTGTCTCACCTAGCATCTGTATAACATCCATATGCCATCAGTATGACGCGTTTTTTTTACCCAGCAACTA
Organism: Anomaloglossus baeobatrachus; assembly: GCF_048569485.1. Taxonomy (NCBI): domain Eukaryota; kingdom Metazoa; phylum Chordata; class Amphibia; order Anura; family Aromobatidae; genus Anomaloglossus; species Anomaloglossus baeobatrachus. Next base: position 182,011,512 of record NC_134355.1, on the reverse strand, counting down.
TTATTCTACAGTCATTTACAGGACCGTTACAGTGTTCTTTTCTAAAGAATGGTACCGTATATACTGGCGTATAAGACGACTTTTTACCCCCTTAAAATAATGGCTACAGTGGGGGGTCGTCTTATACGCCGGATATACACATATATCATACAGCATATAGAGCGGATATATAGCGGATATATAGCAGGGGGCCGCACTGTGTGAGGAGGTGTTTTTTTTTCACTGTCCAGTATAACCAATAGGATTAGTGCAGTAACGCCAGATTCCCCTCGCATCCATGCAGGGACATTAATGAAGAGCTTACATGCTGGTGTAAGTGTGCATATTGCTACAGTACCGTAAGTGCTGCTGCCGACCTCGCCCCCTTTCTCGGCCCGGTGACTCCCCCGCCCCTGCACTAATCCTATTGGTTATACTGGACAGTAAAAAAAACACCTCCTCACACAGTGCGTCCCCCTGCTCTTAGCATACTGAAGCATACGCCAGCAAGACCTGTTACAATATCGCAGCTTACAGTTATGATCACCAGGCACTTGCTCTCTTGTTTGTTTTGCAATGTTTTAGCTTTACCGTACATGTTTGAAACAACCTTATGTTTATGAGTGACAGTTTTGCTGCTATATACAGTACCTGCAGACTTTTTTTCATTTGGGAACGGGGTAGTCTTATACAGTGAGTTTATCCCAAATTCTATATTTTTAGGGCAGAAGTTGGGGGTCGTCTTATACGCCCAGTCGTCTTATACGCCGGCATATACGGTAATGTAAAAAATTCAGATCACACAGATGCCACATAGACATTCGTATGGTGTCTGACTTTTCCTCGCACCCATTGACTTGCATTGATGAGTTGTGTCCGATAGACATTTTTCTTCAGTTCGATTTCAGCTGAGCAAAGACTTGCAGATCTGCTGTGCCTCATTCACTTATATTGGGCTGAGTGCAATGGGATTTTTCCCAACGCTGGACTCTTCTGTTTTATACACCAGTGTGAGAGTACCCTAATAGTTGTCCTCTGGACAGATTCTTCCACCTGAGCTATGGATGTCTGCAGCTACTTTGGAGTGACCATGGACATCTTGGCTGTTTCTCTAAGGCTAAGTTCACATTTCCGCTAAAATCTATCAGTCACAATCCGCTGCTCTTGTAAACAGCGGAATCCGTTTAGCGGATTCCGCTGCTCCCATAGACTTGTATGAGCAGCGGATTGTGACTGATGATGCTGCGTTGCACCCTCCGCCCGACTGATCAGTCGTGGAACGACTGACCGCCGGGCGGGAGGAACGCAGCATGTAACGTTTTTTGAGCAGCGAGATCCGTCGGATTTCGCTGCGCATGCTCTCTGGCTCGCTGCACACGTCACCAGCTTTGGTTGGTTACGATGCAAGGAGCCAGCGCTAAGCGGTGTAGGCCCGTCACCAAGGTAAATATCGGGTAACCAAGGTAAACATCGGGTGCTTTGCTGTTACCCGATATTTAGGCTGGTTACGTGTGCAGGGAGGCCGACACTTCCCCGCTCGGCCCCGCCCCCTCCCGCACTCCGCACATGTATGTACACACACACACCTGTCCCCAGCCATGCAGACAAGCACTGACACCCTCGTCTGGCCCCGCCCCCTGCTCGGCTCCGCCCCCTCCCGCACTTTGCATGTGCACACACACATACATACATACATACATGCACATACACACTCACTCACTCACACATACACTCACCTGTCCCCAGCCATGCAGACCGCAGCACTTCCACTGACATCCTCAGCGCCTGGCCCCGCCCCCCGCTCGGCTCCGCCCCCTCCCGCACTTTGCATGTGCACACACACATACATACATACATACATACATACATACATACATACATACATGCACATACACTCACTCACTCACACATACACTCACCTGTCCCCAGCCATGCAGACCGCAGCACTTCCACTGACATCCTCAGCGCCTGGCCCCGCCCCCCGCTCGGCTCTGCCCCAGAACTCCGCCCCCCCGCACACAACGGAATCCGACAAAGAATTCTGTTCTTTGTCATCCGTTGTACAGCGTTGAACAGCGCATCAGTCACATGCGTCAAGCGACGCATGTGACTGATACAAATCAACGGAAATGTGAACTTAGCCTAATTAGGGCTCTCCTTGCTTGGGATGTCAGGTTAGATGGACTGGCATTGTGCCATACTCCTTTCATTTTTTGATGATGGATTTAACAGTGCTCTGTGAGATGACCAGAGGTTGAACTATTTATTATTAGAACATAACCCTGCTATACTCTTCTCCACAGCTTTATGCTTGACCTATCCAATGTAATCCTTTGTTTTCATGATGCTGTTTGATGCCTAACGTTCTCCAGCAAACCTGTGAGGCCTTTACAGAACGGCTGTCGTTATGCTGAGAATAAATTATACACGGATGTACTCCATTTACTAATTAGGTGACTTCTGTAGGCAATTGGTCACTCAGGTTTTCATTTAGGGGCATTAAACTACAGGCGGCTGAAAACAAATGGACGTCACAATTTTCAGATTTTTATTACTTAATTATTTAAAAAAACATATATCATTTCCTTGACACTTCACAAATGCTTGCTAATTAGTGTTGGTATCTCACATAACATTCCAATCAAATACATGAAAATTGTACCCCCGGGACTTTAACACAAAAGGTGCCAAAACACTAACAGGCAGGTAGTTGCTACCATTTTCTGCGCTCCTGCCAGTGATTTTGCTGCTTCTGCTGACGTTACATCAACAAAGCAGCGGCTTCACGTCTACTCTGCTCTGTAGACAGTGACCTCTCTGTACCAGGGAAGAACGGTGATGGGCACTACAGGCAGATAGGTAGCAACTACCTGCCTGTTAGGGTTTAGGCACATTTAAAATTAAGTGGTGGATATACCCTAAAAGTTTGTGGGTATGATGTGGAAAAATTTGGAAAAGTTCACAGGGTATGAGTACTTTTGCAAGACACTGTACATAACATATTTATGCTCAACTCTGTATTTCATGAATACTTAAGATCTGTATTTTTCCTAAATGAAAAAAATTTGTAGAGTTTCCTGCTATTTACATTTCCACCGATATTTGGAAAGAGAAAGTTAGGATGGAAAAAAAAGATAAATCCTGGGATGTTCTCTGAATGAATTTGTTAAATCACAAAATTATGAATAGAAAATATTTTTGCCAAAGTTCTGGTAGAGCTAATGGAAAGGAATATTTTAGAAAAAAAAAGACTTCTAGCCTTGATCTGCAGATAATCCATAGCAGTTTAAAATATGTTTATGATATGCCAGTTTTAAAAGGAACCTGTCAGCTGATTTATGCAGTATGAACAAGAGGTAGCAAGAATTAGAGACTAGCTCCTGCATTCTAAATCTCTATGATTTACTCTGAAACACTGGCATTTCAGAGAACATAATGGAAAGTGCAACTTAGGGTGAAGTGACTAGCTCCTCCCTGACCGCACAGTGTGTCTATACACATTTGTTGGAACCAAAACCTCAGCCTTATTCAGGTGAATGGCTTCATTGGGGCTCTGTCGGAATAGTTTTTTGGTGATTCCAAAAGTAACCCCAACGTAGTTTTTGGTTGAGAGCACTGTATTAATGTGCACCTTGCCTAAAGGTGGCAACACACATTAGATGGCATCTCAGCCAACTGTACTATACACAGGTGCGCTCGTTTGGCAGAGAGCTCCTGTGTCCTCTATGAGAAAGCCACCAGCTGACATTGTTCTGGGAAAGTAATGCTATCAACAATCTGAAATTGGACATTTGCAATTGACATCTCTCCTGACCATCAGTCAGCTGATGTCCCCATACACATTAGCCTGTAGGCTGAACCCTTCTATATTGCTAGGGTTGGCCGACATTAATCTAATGTGTATAGGGGCCTTTAGTTGCATCTGGCCATGTCTCCTAGGCTTTGGATAAATAGCTAGAATATTCACTTAACAGAAAATGGTGTAAACAGGGGGCCTGTCCAAGATTTGACTTCCTGAGTGCTGGTGGTCCTACCACTGGTCCCAATAACCCGGGCTCTTAAGATCCTTGTGTAAATGGAGTGGCAGCAAAATCATGTGTCGCGGGCGGGGAGGAGGGTGTCAGCACACCGCGCTCACCCCTTCTGCTCGGGTCCGGCAGCTGCTCCTGGTGGCTCGAGCTGTGGGCCGGATCCCGGGGTTTCTCGAGCAACACTCCTCGCCCGTGAGTGAAAGGGGGGTGTTTGTGGTTGGATGTGGGGATTGTTATAGTTCGTGACGCCACCCACGGTTGTGGTGATTGCACCACCGCTGCTCAATATGGGGGTCCCGGGGATGGTGATGCGGAGCAGCCAGGTGTTGTGTTGCCCCTCCGTGGGTAGGGGTTGGTGATCCCGGGGCCCAGTGATGAGATGTGAAGTGTAGGGCCTGGAGGGCGCAGGGACGCGGGGGCAGCGCTGTGCCTTGCGGCACTATGGTACTCACTCAGCCTGACACACGGACACAGTTTGTACGGTAAACCAACGGCTGGTAGGACGGTCCCACAGACGGCTGCACCTGCACTCCCGGTAGGTGACGGTGATGTCTCTCTTCCTTGCACCTGTGTTGACTGATGGTAGCGGTGGATTCCCTCCGGTTACCCGCTCCCCGGCTGCAATCTGGGCCGGAGGAGCTCTACACTTTGCCCGCAGGCGCTGGCCCTGAGAAACTTGTGCCGTGGCGGTGGCGGTGTCTCTCCAATACGGGTTGGGCTGTTGCCTTCAATCGGGACTTGGTTGTTGGGGGATCTGCGTCCCCGTCACTGACGGATTTGGCAAATCTGGCGACTCCTAGCCTTGCCGGGGTCCGAGAGGCCCCTGCCCTGGTGCTGACTGTCCTTCGGAACACTGCTCCAGACCACCGGGCACACAGCCAACGGGGTCCTTCCAGGAACTTCCAAACGGTCCCCCTCCAGACAGTCACCGCCGTTGCTGACCTTGCTGTTCTGGCCCTCACAAAGCTGGACCCTTCAGGCTGTCTTTCTCTTCTGTTCACTTTACTTGCTTTCCTCCTTTACTACTTTTACTTCCACTTTCTTAACTCCTCTCCTTAACTCCACTTCACTTAGCTCCTCACACTTGCCCTGCCTGGGCTTTCCCTGCTGTTTACTCAAGCTCGTCCCTGAGCTCTCTGCCTGGTTACTTCCTGCCTCCAGAGCTGTGAGCTCCTTGGTGGGTGGAGCCAACCGCCTGGCCCACCCCCTGGTGTGCATCATCAGACTCCTGGAGGAAGGCAACAAGGATTTGTGGTTAGCTGTGATGTGCCTACCTGGAGTGTGGGGTGTGGTGGTGTTGTGACCTGTGTCCCCTGGCTTGCCCAGGGCGACACATTCCCCCTTAGCAAAATGCAGACCGTCCGCGGGCTGCCGTCCTACACCGGTTTTATTTTTCTGTAAAAAGGGAATAACAGGGTTAAGCAAAACATAAATACATTTTTAATCATAACTCTTCCCAAGACGGGAGGCACATTTACTTTTAACGTTGCAACGGTATACGGTCACGGTTTCCGCTCTCTCCCACCCAAGCAACCTGGCCCTGATGCTGCCCCTAAAACCCAGGCAGCACCCCTTGACCCACAGTCCAGCACAAGTCACCCGAGCGGGATCTGTCCTTGCCCTCCAGAGGGTGGCCACCGGTTCCTTTGGTGGCTGAGCCCTAGCCTGCTCTGCTCAGGGCCCTCCCTCCAACCTGCCTCTCCAGAGGCGGCATAGCGGAAACGGTAACGGTACCCAACATATTTACAAGCCACTTAACGTTTGTGGTGCCCTGCAAGTTCACGGGCTTGTCCATGGATAGTTCCCATGCAAAACTTAAACGGTCCCCACGGGGACAACGGTGCCGGCTCCAGCCGGTTACAAATCACAAAGCAAATCTGGTGAAGTACTCGGTATCATTTCACTTATCATTCTTTCAACAACTTTTTCAAAACTTTTTCAAACAAACTGCAACACTCTTACATTTGCGGACCCCTTTCATTCATAGAACGGTCTCCCTGTACCTAAGTGGGGGTCTACCTAGGTTGGAACGGGTGGACCTTCGGGGCCCGGTGTCAGTGGTGCTAGACAGTGGGGTAGAGGGAACAATCGGTTCCTCCTCCCTGCTATAGTGTGGAGCAGGCGGAGGTGCAGGGGGGCTGGGTACAGGTTCATCCCTGGGCACCGGCACTGGTTCTGGCTCACGGTTGACCGCTTCCACTACTTCTTCATCCACGGGTTGTGGGAACAGTATCACTGGAAGAATCACCGCGCCATCCTGTGTAGGCCAGTCTGCTGGGAAGTCACCCATTACAGTGTGGATTACCTCTGCTGCCTTCTCCACTGGTGGAGGAACCGGTACTTCAGCCTCTGCCTTCAGCGCTGGGGGGCATTTTTTTAGATGGTCCCGGGAAACTGTGGCTAGGGTGTCCCCTTGGTCACGACTGATCTGGTAAGTCTTCCCGTCTCCCCATTCTGTGGGTTGTATGACATAAGGGACTTGCTCCCACTGATCATCCAGCTTGTGGGTTTTCCTCTTCCGTTTCAGCACCACATCCCCTGGCTGGAAAGGACCTGCGGGCGCCTTCTGGTTGAACCGGTGCTCCTGCTGCTCTCGACTTCGACTGAGGTTTTTCTCCACATACTCCTGGATTTGCCGGTACTGTGCCCTCCTCCGACTTTCCCACTCTGCCGTTGAGGGGAGTGCTTCCGGGGCTTCCAACCCCATCTCCAGATCCACCGGCAGGCGGCCAGGCCGAGCCCTCATCAGATACGCTGGGGTGCACTTCGTCGAGCTGGACGGGATATTATTATACATGTCGACCAAGTCAGGTAGCTTTTCTGGCCACATGTTCCGTTCTTCCAGCGGTAGCGTCTTGAGGAGCCCCAGGACCAAGTGATTCATTTTCTCGCACATGCCGTTGGTTTGGGCGTGGTACGGAGTGGTCCGGATCTTCTTGCAGCCGTACAACTGGCAGAATTCGTGAAACACCTCTGCTTCAAAAGCCGGGCCTTGGTCAGTCAGCACCTTCTCGGGGTACCCATGGGGTCGGCAGAAATAAGCCTGGAACGCTCGAACAGCGGTTCGACCAGTTAGGTCCTTAACGGAGACTACCACCATAAATCTTGAGTAGTGGTCTACCATGGTCAATGCGTAGGTGTACCCACTTCGGCTAGGGGTGAGCTTGACATGGTCCAGGGCGACCAGCTCCAGCGGCTGATGGGTGACTATGGGATGTAACGGTGCCCTCTGGCTAGTCTCGTCCTTTCTCCTCAGTGTACAAGGACCACACTCTCGACACCAGGCTTCCACCCATTCACGCATCCCACTCCAATAGAACCGCTCCCTCAACAGCATCTCCAGCTTCTTCCACCCAAAGTGGCCAGCACCATCATGGTATGCCCGCAGGACAGTAGCGACCTCAGCTTGAGGAACGATCAACTGGCATATCTTCTCATGGGTCTTCGGGTTGATCAGCTCACGGTACAGCCTCCCTTGGTGTAGGTAAAGCCATTTTCGTTCTTTCCACAAGCGTTGAGCTTCGGCTGGAGCGGCAGGGTCTATTCCCATAGCACCTTGTTCCACCAGAGTCTTGACAAGGTGGACAGCCGGCGCTTGGTCCTGGGCGTCCTGCCACTCTTGACTGGGCCGCGGGTCCAGATCCACCCTTTGCTGACAGACTTGTACCCTCTCAGTAGGCAGCTGGTGAAACGCAGGCAACTCGATCTCCTCGAGGTCGTCATCCTCGCACCCCTCTTCTGACAAATGGGGCATCCGGGAGAGTGCATCAGCATTTATGTTGACACGACTAGCTCGGTACTTTATGGTGAAATCATAGTTGGCTAGCCGGGCTACCCACCGCTGCTCCAGCGCGCCCAACTTGGCCGTGTTCAGGTGAGTCAGCGGGTTGTTGTCCGTAAACGCTGTGAATTTGGCTGCCGCCAAGTAGTGGCGGAACCGCTCCGTGATAGCCCACACCAACGCCAATAGCTCAAGCTTGAAGGAGCTATAGTTCTCAGGGTTCCTTTCGGTCGGCCGGAGTTTTCGGCTAGCGTAGGCAATCACCTTCTCCTTTCCATCCTGGACCTGGGATAGGACCGCTCCTAGCCCCACATTACTGGCGTCCGTGTGGAGGATGAACGGGCTCCCATAGTCAGGGTACGCCAGGACCTCTTCTCCGGTCAAGGCCGCCTTCAACTGGCAAAAGGACTCCTCATGCTTGTCCTCCCATGACAGTGGGGCCCCAATGGGTCTACCACCTTTGGTCTGTCCCACGAGGAGATCTTGCATGGGGGCAGCCATCTTCGTGTATCCCTTTATAAAGCGCCGATAGTACCCCACCAGACCCAGGAACTGCCTTACTTCCCTCACTGTAGTTGGTCTCGGCCAGCTCTGGATGGCAGTAATCTTCTCAGGGTCGGGGGCGACACCATCCGCACTCACCACATGCCCTAGATACTGCACTCTGGGTTTCAGCAGGTGGCATTTTGAGGGCTTCAACTTCATCCCGTACTGGGCAAGGGACGCGAACACCTCGGCCAGGTGCTCCAGATGGGCTTCATACGTCTGGGAATAAACAATCACATCATCCAAATACAGCAGGACGGTCTCGAAGTTTAAATGTCCCAGACAGCACTCCATCAACCGTTGGAAGGTCCCAGGGGCATTGCACAGCCCAAACGGCATGCTATTGAATTCGCAGAGTCCCATCGGGGTGGTGAAGGCGGTCTTCTCCCGGTCCTCTGGGGCCACGGCCACTTGCCAGTATCCGCTGGTGAGGTCAAGGGTCGAGAAGTAGTTTGCGGTTCTCAGTGCAGCCAAAGACTCTTCAATACGAGGTAAGGGATAGGCATCTTTATGGGTTATCTGGTTGATCTTCCGGTAGTCCACACACATCCGCATGGTACCATCCTTCTTCTTGACCAGTACCAACGGAGCGGCCCAGGGACTACAGCTGTCCCGAATAACCCCTGCCTCCTTCATATTCCTCAACATATCTTTGGCACACTGGTAATGTGCAGGGGGAATAGGTCTATACCTCTCTTTGATAGGGGGATGTTCACCTGTGGGAATGTGGTGTTGAACCCCATTGATCCGCCCAAAGTCTAGGGGGTGCTTACTGAAAACCTGTTCGTACTCCTGCACCACCCTGTGTACCCCGGCCCTGTGATGTCTAGGGGTATCATCAGTGCCTACATGTAGCTGTTGGTGCCACTCCTTTGTGTCCCCCTGGGGTGGGGAAGTGCTGGGGGTAGGTGGGAGTGTGGATGGACTGGCTTCCTGGATAGTGTGAGGGTCCAGGGTGAGCAGCTTGGCAATGGTGGCATACCGGGGGAGCCTGACTTCTTCCTCCCCACAGTTCAACACTCTCACGGGCACTCTCCCTTTCTTCACATCTACCACCCCTCGGGCGGCCACTACAGTGGGCCAGTGCTCGGAGGCATGGGCTCCATCATCGCAGGGTAGTCACGCCCCTGAGGCCCTACTGCTGCCCTACACCAGATCATTATCTCACTCCTAGGGGGCACAGTCAATGGAGCAACATCCATCACTCTCACTCCACCAATCTCCCCTCCTGTTGAGCTTACATGCTGGCGGTACATCAGGGCGCAGATCTCACGCTGCACAGCCCTCTGCCGGCTCCCCGCCGCTGTGGCGGCTAGCTGTTGCAATAGGTTCAACACATCAGCCATGCAGTGTTCCATCACATTGGTTCCCAGCACTATTTTCGGGTTATGATCACTGGGTTCATTCATGATCACAATCATACCCTGGTGTTGCAGTTCAGCTTGCCCCACTGTCATAGCCACTTGTTTATACCCCACCTGGGTCAATGGAAGTCCATTAGCGGCAATCAAATTTATACTATTGTCTGGAGGCGCCAGCTCGTCTGTGGCCCAATACTGCCGATACAACGTGTACGGTATGGTAGTTACCTGTGATCCAGTGTCCAAGAGAGCCATCACTGGTATGCCGTCCACAGCCACGGGGATGATAGGGCGGGCCCCGACATATCGGTCTCGCCAGTCCGGGGGGCCACGGTGTTCTACTCCTGAGGATTGGCCCGGGGCCCCAGGGGTTGCTCGTTTAACGGGCACTGTCGGTAATAATGGCCCGGCTTACGGCACTTGTAGCAGATTGGAGGTCTGCTCCGCGGGTTGTTAGCGCTTCTCCGCTGCATCCAGGGAACATCTTCGGGACTGTCAGCAAGCTGTATCTGCGCTGGAGGCTGAGATCTGGTCAGAGGTTGTAGCGCAGCAAGGATCTTGGCAAGGTCTCCGTCCAGGCGACGGACCTGGGCTGCTAGTTCTTCCACGGTGCTGCTCGGGGCTGCAGGTATTAAGGAGGTTGGTTTGGCTGGGGCCGCCACAACGGGAGCTGTCTCAATGGGCCACGGGACGGGTTCCAGGAATTCAGCAGCTGGGGGCTGTAGTGCCTTGATAGCCCGCTCCTTTAACACAGCAAAGTCCACATCAGGGTATTCCAGGGCCCACAGCCGGAGTTGTTTACGATCCTCAGGGGACCTCATCCCCTGCGCAAATTGCTCCACTAACATCTTGTTGCTATCCGCCTCGTTAATAGAGTTCACCCGCTTCAGCGTGCGGAGGGCGGTCTGCAGACGTAGATCATAGTCCCGAATGCTATCTCCAGCTCGTTGCCGGCACTGGTAAAACTGCATCCTCAGCTCAGCTTCAGTCCGGGTCTCGAAGGCAGTCTGTAGCTTCTCGAAGATGGTGGCTACAGAGAGCCGGTCCCCCTCGGCCCAGGTCTCCGCCTCCTGCTCCGCCGCACCGGTTAACTGGCCTAGCACTATCGCTGCACGTTGCTTATCAGTCAGGGGATACAGCTCTAGCAACGGGTTAAGCTTTTTCCGGAAGGCCTGTAGGGCATCCGGTTTCCCGTCATACCGCGGTAGCCAGGCAGCTCCGGGCGCATAGGGCAAGGAGAATGGCATGACCTGAGCAAACGCGGGGGCCGCGGCACCTCCCGCCGGTACGACCGGGACCTGGGCAGGCCCATTCCCATCCGCGGGTGCCGCTGCGGCTGCGACCACCGCTCCTCCAGCGGCTCCGTCGGGCGCAGACATCTTGTTTCCGTCCCCCTTAGCTCTTTCCAGCCCCTCCTCTCTCGGGGCGGGGTTTTGGCCTTCGCGCCTCTACTGCTCGAGAAGACGCTCGAGCGGGAACTTTTCGCGCCAAAGATGGCGGCTTCTGAAATTTTTCTGCCGGATGCCTCCGGCGGTAACAAGGCGCACCTCTACCTGACGGCAGAGCGGTAAGATCCTGTTCGTGACGCCAAGTTGTCGCGGGCGGGGAGGAGGGTGTCAGCACACCGCGCTCACCCCTTCTGCTCGGGTCCGGCAGCTGCTCCTGGTGGCTCGAGCTGTGGGCCGGATCCCGGGGTTTCTCGAGCGACACTCCTCGCCCGTGAGTGAAAGGGGGGTGTTTGTGGTTGGATGTGGGGATTGTTATAGTTCGTGACGCCACCCACGGTTGTGGTGATTGCACCACCGCTGCTCAATATGGGGGTCCCGGGGATGGTGATGCGGAGCAGCCAGGTGTTGTGTTGCCCCTCCGTGGGTAGGGGTTGGTGATCCCGGGGCCCGGTGATGAGATGTGAAGTGTAGGGCCTGGAGGGCGCAGGGACGCGGGGGCAGCGCTGTGCCTTGCGGCACTATGGTACTCACTCAGCCTGACACACGGACACAGTTTGTACGGTAAACCAACGGCTGGTAGGACGGTCCCACAGACGGCTGCACCTGCACTCCCGGTAGGTGACGGTGATGTCTCTCTTCCTTGCACCTGTGTTGACTGATGGTAGCGGTGGATTCCCTCCGGTTACCCGCTCCCCGGCTGCAATCTGGGCTGGAGGAGCTCTACACTTTGCCCGCAGGCGCTGGCCCTGAGAAACTTGTGCCGTGGCGGTGGCGGTGTCTCTCCAATACGGGTTGGGCTGTTGCCTTCAATCGGGACTTGGTTGTTGGGGGATCTGCGTCCCCGTCACTGACGGATTTGGCAAATCTGGCGACTCCTAGCCTTGCCGGGGTCCGAGAGGCCCCTGCCCTGGTGCTGACTGTCCTTCGGAACACTGCTCCAGACCACCGGGCACACAGCCAACGGGGTCCTTCCAGGAACTTTCAAACGGTCCCCCTCCAGACAGTCACCGCCGTTGCTGACCTTGCTGTTCTGGCCCTCACAAAGCTGGACCCTTCAGGCTGTCTTTCTCTTCTGTTCACTTTACTTGCTTTCCTCCTTTACTACTTTTACTTCCACTTTCTTAACTCCTCTCCTTAACTCCACTTCACTTAGCTCCTCACACTTGCCCTGCCTGGGCTTTCTCTGCTGTTTACTCAAGCTCGTCCCTGAGCTCTCTGCCTGGTTACTTCCTGCCTCCAGAGCTGTGAGCTCCTTGGTGGGCGGAGCCAACCGCCTGGCCCACCCCCTGGTGTGCATCATCAGACTCCTGGAGGAAGGCAACAAGGATTTGTGGTTAGCTGTGATGTGCCTACCTGGAGTGTGGGGTGTGGTGGTGTTGTGACCTGTGTCCCCTGGCTTGCCCAGGGCGACACACATGCACACTGCTGCTATACACATTCTTAATGGCACTGCCAGAGAAAGCCAAGCGCCTTGCTCAACTGACCTTTGGCACTCCCATAAGAATGAATAAGTGGCAGTGCGCAGAATTGACTTCCGCTCCATTCATGCAGCACTTTTCAGAGCCCCAGTTCACTGGACAGTTTGGTGTCCCAATGGTGGGATTATCAACAGTTGGGAAGTTATCACCTATCCAATAAAAACGGGATACATATAAACTTGATAATATTCCTATATATTCTTATCCTAAAACTAATTTTTGTACTTATACTATTTGGTGGGGTTTATTTTAGGAGATGTTTGTGTAGATGTATAGCATGCATGAACTTACTAAACCTTAAACTTTGGTGGTAAAGCATCTGGTTGGATCAGCTTTTTAATCAGACTTAATTTTTCATACATATTTTCTTGTAGCATGTTATCTGTTTGGATTACATTTCATTTTTGTCTATAAACTTTTTTTAAATAGGAATTTACTTTGTTAAAGGGCACCATTCATCTTGAGCATGTGGGACAATATGCAGGCTGCATGATTTAGAGCAGGAGGAGCTGATTAATTAGTTTCACGGTAAAAGATTTAGTTTGTTATAGGAGGAGCTGTTCAAATTGATGTCATTATCTTTTGAGGGGGGATATATAATATCGTTTGTAATTCATTAATGTGAATTTAAGATTATTCTGCGACTTGGAGTCCAGTTTTTTTGTTTGTTTTTTATTGGGTCATTGCCTCCTAAACTCTGAATGGGCATGGATTTACAGTACTGCATTACAAAGTAAATATTTCCCCATAAAGTACATATCAGTTAGTGTAGCTAACAAGCCACATACAAACACAGCATTTTCAACTGGAGACGTTACCTTTAAACTTGGTCCTTCTAACCAGAGATTTGAAGATCTTCGGTTTTGGTGATTTCGCAACGATTTATGTATGTAGACACATACATATTTGACACATATGCACTCTGCACAGTTAGATCTTTTCTTTTTTTTTTTTTTGGTGCAATTGGGCTTCTAATGGCTCATTTACACCAGCCAACAACTGTGACCAACTGCATACAAGCTGAATAGTGGTCGTTTTATGGCTGCTTAGACAAGTGACGTGAAATCTATGTACACAATAGTTATCATAATTATTCAGTGCACATAGAATATCATCATTATTGGCCTTACATCTCCTGTTTAACACGTGACAATGTGATGATTTGATTGCCGACATGAACAATCCAATCATTGAATGAAGAAGCGTTTTGCTGGTTCATTCGATGATTACCGGCATATACATACAAGCCAATAAACACAAGTATTCATGATTATTGGCTTGGCTATGCACATTCAATAAGAATTAAGCAGACTTATGGATTTTGCCCAGCAAAGGTGGGGTGATTGCTGAATCCATTGTTCTCATGATTCCTAAGCTGCTGCCAGAGGAGTCTGGCATTGACATATTTATTTCTCTCTCCCATTTAGAAGGCAAATTGATGTAGCAAGCACAGATAGTCGATGGACAAAGAGTTTTCTGAAGTGACCCGCTTAAAGGGTTATTCCCATCCCCAAGATCCTATCGCAATACACCGTGTGCAGAATTATTAGGCAAGTTGTATTTTAGAGGATTTTTTTTTTTATTATTGATCAATAACTATGTTCTCAATCAACCCAAAAGACTCATAAATATCAAAGCTTAATATTTTTGGAAGATGGAGTGGTTTTTTTTTTAGATTTGGCTATCTTAGGAGGATATCTGTTTGTGCAGGTAACTATTACTGTGCAGAATTCTAAGGCAACTTAATAAAAAACAAATATATTCCCATCTCACTTGTTTATTTTCACCAGGTAAACCAATATAACTGCACAAAATTTAGAAATAAACATTTCTGACATGCAAAAACAAAACCCCAAAAAATTAGTGACCAATATTGTCACCTTTCTATATGACACTCAACAGCCTACCATCCATAGATTCTGTTAGTTGCTTGATCTGTTTACGATCAACATTGCGTGCAGCAGCCACCACAGCCTCTGAGACACTGTTCCAAGAGGTGTACTGTTTTCCCTCTCTGTAGATTTCACATTTTTTGAGGGACCACAGGTTCTCTATGGGGTTCAGATCAGGTGAACAAGGAGGCCATGTCATTATTTTTTCATCTTTTAGACCTTTACTGGCCAGCCATGCTGTGGAGTAGTTGGATGCATGTGATGGAGCATTATCCTGCATGAAAATCATGTTTTTCTTGAATGATACCGATTTCTTCCTGTACCACTGCTTGAAGAAGTTGTCTTCCAGAAACTGGCAGTAGGTCTGGGAGTTGAGCTTCACTCCATCCTCAAACCGAAAAGGTCCCACACGTTCATCTTTGCTGATACCAGCCCATTTCAGTACCCCACCTCCACCTTGCTGGCATCTGAGTCAGAGTGGAGCTCTCTACCCTTTACTGATCCAGCCTCTGGCCCATCCATCTGGCCCATCAAGAGTCATTCTCATTTAGTCAGTCCATAAAACCTTTGAAAAATCAGTCTTAAAATATTTCTTGGTCCAGTCTTGATGTTTTATCTTATGTTTCTTGTTCAAAGGTGGTCGTTTTTCAGCCTTCCTTACCTTGGCCAAGTCTCTGAGTATGGCACACCTTGTGTTTTTTTATACTCCAGTAACGTTGCAGCTCTGAAATATGGCCAAACTGGTGGCAAATAGCATCTTTGCAGCTTTACGCTTGAGTTTCCTGAATTCATGGGCAATTATTTTGCACCTTTTTTGCCCAACACGCTTCTTGCGACCCTGTTGGCTATTTGCCATGAAACGCTTAATTGTTCGGTGATCACGCTTCAAAAGTTTGGCAGTTTCAAGACTGCTGCATCCCTCTGCAAGACATCTCACAATTTTGGACTTTTCAGAGCCCAATAAATCTCTCTTCTGACCATTTTGCCAAAGGAAAGGAAGTTGTGTAATAATTAAGCACATCTTATATAGGGTGTTGATGTCATTATACCACACCCCTCCTCATTACAGAGATGCACATAACCTGATTTACTTAATTGGTAGTTGGCTCTCAAGTCTATACAGCTTGGAGTAGGACAACATGTATAAAAAGTATCATTTGAGCAAAATACTCATTTGCCTAATAATTCTGCACACAGTGTATGTAGTAGGTGTAATATTAATATTATTAATAATAATAATAATAATAATATTAGCAAATGCCTACCTGCCCCCGTCGTTTGTGCGTCACGGGCAAATCGCTGCCCGTGGTGTACAATATTGCTAGGCCCCGTCACACGGACTTACCTTCCTAGCGACGTCGCTGTGGCCGACGAACAGTCTCTTCTCTATCGGGGCGGTTCGTGCGGCGTCAGAGCGACGGCAGGCGTCCTATAGAAGCGGAGGGGCGGAGAGCAGGCGCATGAAAGTCACACCCACCTCGTTGCCGGAGAACGCAGGTACGGTTTTGTTCGTCGTTCCTGGGGTGTCACACATAGCAATGTGTGCTGCCTCAGGAACGACCAACAACCTGCATCCTGAACCAGCAACGATATTTGGGAAATGGACGATGTATCAACAATCAACGATTTGGTGAGTATTTTACATCGTTAGCGGTCGCTCATATGTGTCACACGCAACAACGTCACTAACGAGGATGGATGTGCGTCACGACATCCTTTTCGTTAGCGATGTCGTTGGGTGTAAAGACCCCTTTAGTGTCACAAACATAATATTACAAAGAGTTAGGCTTTGCAGTGAATTTGTATGAAGGTGACCAAAGGTGTGAAGTACTGGTTGGCATTTTACCAATGGACCATGTACACAATGTGCTACTTCTCTTCATTTTTATTTAATATTGCAAATAGAAATATATTACATATGTCCCTACATTAGAAATTTTACATAACGCAATCATTGTTCTAAGCAGGCTTGTTACCCTGCATGAATGAATGCAGCCCCTTCCCCTCCTGCACTCCCAAAATTGTACTTTTAAAGTTTAGAGGAAAGTAAAGTTTTTACTACTAATTGCATAGTGTGCATTTTCTACATAGTTATATATAGTCAGTGGCAAGTTATTTATTTTCGTGATTTCACTCTCACTAAAAATGTTACTTTTCTCTGAACTTTTTTTGCTCTTTCTAAAAATTTTACTTTTCTCTGAACCTAAAGGTACATTTTTTGTATGAATTATATTGTGTGCATTTTGTATATAGTTTTTATAGTCAGTTGGGAACGTTTTTTCCTGCTTCCACTGTCATTGTGTATTTTTTTTTCCCAGGAAGGAAATTTCAGCAGCTCTGTGGCAGTGTGTTTCTACAAGTAGTATTCATAGTGACTAAAGAGGTGGATATGACAACACTCCCGTGTTTCTGAGAAGTGCAACACAGCTTGTGATCCGGAGTCATCGTCGACCTGAAGAATGTACTGTACCCAAGATTTAGACTTTTACATGAGTACAATATTACTCATTGTAGGATTCTTATTTTTTTTAAGTCAGCTGAGAGAGCCTGCACTTTACGGAAAGCACATTGAAAAAAAGCATGCTCAAACTGGTATTCCAGCAAAGTGGGGCTGGCTGATCCAAGAGCTGCCGTCCTTCTTAATTCCATTTGTGGCTATACTGTATACTCAGTCATTTCATACTGTTGGAAGTAAGCTGCTGTTTATGTTTTGCGGACACTATTTTCAAAGGTAAGAAGTAACAATGTACTTGTTTTTATGCAATTTCTGAATATTTTATAGCTCTTGTAAGACAAATTTAGATAACATAGGTTCTCTACAATGATGATAAACTCGGAGGGGAACTCGAAGTGTTCTATATACGTACCCATATACAAGATGTTGAGAGCAAATAGTGCCCCCTGCAGCTGTGGTCCCTAAGATGGGCACTTGGGGAATAACAATTTTACATAGTTTTTAAGCAAGTATCCTTTGATACGCTAGTCACATTTTGATAACATTATAGAACATGGTAATAAGTACAGTACACAATATATGAAGGACGATAAGGTGAAAAGCAAAATCAGCCCCCAATATTTACTGCAGATTGTTCACAAGTGTCACCCTTTGCTCATAATTGCTAATACAACAATGAAATATTCATATATATATATATATATATATATATATATATATATATATATATATATATATATATATAAATATATATATATATATATATGTATATATATATATATACACATGCATATATAACCGTACCAAAGCCTTGATGATACTGCATAATGTTTGTTCATTGGGGTTTGCATAAAGAAAATAAAGTCATTTGTGGAATTTCAACATATTTTATGTGATAGGGACTATGTTTCAGTTGCTGCATTGTACCAAACCATAGTACACATAAAGAGAACCAACCAGCAGGTCTTTCACATATAAAGTACAGGCAGTACCATACTGGCGCTAGGGTGCTGATTCAAATCATATCTTCAGCTTAGAGATTGCAGAAAAATAATTTATCTAACCTTCAGAAATTACGTAATTGGTGCAGTGGCTTGACCATCAGAAAGGGACTTTGTGGGCCGGGTCCTCAGAAACGCTTCCTCCTCCTGGCATGCCTCTTTTTTTTTATTTATATTTTGCACTGCCACTGCCATTGCGGATGTTGCACATTGCTAGTATGACGGTGTTTTCAATAAAATGGCACTGTAATTGACACATGGCGTACTGTGATCTTCGGCGCCATTTTATTGAAGTCACTGTGGAGATGAATATGAGCAGCGGCAGTTCATGTGCAGATTGAATTTTTGTTTTCTTCACGCATGCGCCGCCACTCATAGTGATCTCTACAGTCTCCTAAGTAAAATGGTGCTGGAGATGCAGTACATGTATTTGCCAATCCTGGTGCCATTTTATTGAAGAAACGTTACACTAGCAATGTGCACACGCCACCAAAATTGGCAATGGCGGTGGTGGCACGAAATTTAAATAAAGAAGAGAAGGCAAGCAAGGAGGAGGAAGCATTCATGAGAAATACTCAAGCCACTGCACCAATGGCGTCATTTCTGAAAGTTTGATAAAGGATTCTTCTGCAATCAAGCATCGAAGCTCTAAACTTAAAGGTGTGATTTGAGTCAGCATCCTAGTGCCAGTATGGCACTGCCTGGACTTTATATGTGAAAAACTTGCTGGTTGGTTCACTTTAAAGTGTAAAGGGTGCTTTACACGAGACGAGCTATCGTGCGATGCATCGTCGGGGTCACGGTTTTCGTGACGCACATCCGGCATCGTTTACGTAGTCGTCTCGTGTGACACCTCCAAGGGACGCAGTATTGCTCACAAATCGTGAGTCGTGTACTCGTCGCTCAGTTTTAAAAAATTGTTTAATTAAAATGGTGCCGGTTGTTCATCGTACCCGGGGTAGCACACATTGCTCCGTGTGACACCCCGGGAACGATAAACACAGCTTACCTGCATACCGCGGCCCCTGGCGGCTATGCGGAAGGAAGGAGGTGGGTGGGATGTTTACGTCTCATCTCCGCCCCTCCGCTTCTATTGGCCGGCGGCTGTTAGACGTCGCTGTGACGCCGAACGTCCCTCCCCCTTCAGGAAGAGGATGTTCGCCGCCCACAGCGAGGTTTCACGACTTTGTGCGACACGGGCAGCGATTTGCCCGTGATGCACAAACGACGGGGGCGGGTACGATCGATCGTGAAATAGCACAATCGGTCGTCTCGTGTAAAGCAGGCATAACTGAAATCAGAAATCAACAGTACACATTAGCAGTAACTGCCATCTCCTATCTCAGTAATAGGAAAGTCTTCACCAAACACAGATTTTACCTCAGAATTGAGAATTTGATAATGACGGATCAATTCTGACAGAGAAAGAAGCAGATTTGTCTGATAAGATCTATTACAAAGTTACTTATTTTCATTTGCCTTATTGATTTATGAAATAAAAATGAAAAAGGACGATTGCTCTTTAAGTTTATTGATTTTATAATTACTAATGGCTCATTGAAAAGTCAATGACTTTACTCGTACGCAAAAAACAATGCGAGTTGTATCAGTGTAAAGAAAATACAAAGGCATAAAAAAGCATAGAGTAGCATTCTGCATATGTAGACTTAAAGGGAGCCTATCACCTCCAATAAAACTACTTACTTGCAGATATATTGGTAACATGCTGGTTAATAATGTTTAAATCATGTCTTGTAGACTTAAAGGACCAATGGCTACAGGGAGAAAATTAAGTTTTATTCTCCCTGCAAAGATGGACATCCAGGTCACTGTGGTGTCATGTTATACAGCCCATTATAAACTTTAGAGAGGAGAGGGTGAAGGAGGAGTGAGGAGCAGAGTGAGGAAACAGGCAGAGAGAGACAGAAAAAGGGTCTAAATTTATTAACAAGTCTTTTACCTCACTCCAGTGTTGGATTCATACCTACACTGATCACTACTACCGTGTAATTCCCTCCATACTTCTGCTTGTTCTTATGTGATTAAACAAGAAGGAAAAGCAGAAATCCCTATCTGTGCACTGTGACGCATATGGCAGAGATTATAGCAGCTAGTCTAACCATCTCAACTCCCAGTGGATTGTAACTTAAAGACTGTTTCTGTAGAGGAGAAAACTGATGAATATGCGGGATATAAAAGTCATATAATGGCCATACACTGACGAACAAAAAGGTAACAATTTACTTTAACAATTAACTTTTGACTTTCAGGCTCCATATCTCCCCATCTATTATAGCTTCAAGCGTTAGACTACCTTAATTTTATAGACAATCATCTTGTCTAGGTCATGCACTAATTTGATTTGCAACTATTTTTCATATCATTAGTTATGCAGATTATTGTCATGTCACTGCATTGTTACTGTTTTGCTCCTAAAAATCTAAATTTAAATTTTTATTATTTTGTTAGTATTTTGAAAATCCGCCTTTGACTTTCAACATGACTGAATAGTTCTGCACATGCTCTTGATGCATGTCTAGACCAAAATTTGATTCCAAATCTTTTCTAAACTTTCCAAATGTTGGTGCATACTGGTTGACCCACTTGGGTATGTATACTGCTCTACCCACAAGTGTTCAATTGGGTTGAGGTCTGGGGACTGTGGGGCCAATCCAGCACCTCTACTTCATTGTCACTTAACCATTTATTCGCCAATCTCAACGTATGCTTCTAGTCATTGTCCTGATGTAACACTTTGTGGTCCTTTTCAATCCCATAGTTCATAGGTGTTTGAAGTAACTTGCAGGATACTATCATAGAGCTCAGCATTAAGACCACCATAAATCCTCTTCAAGTATTCAACATCTTTGGGTGTAAAACGTGATCAGGCTTTTTCCACCAAACTTGACAGTTCCTTCAATTTCTCAAGCTGTTAGCTCCTTTCCCTTGTTTCTTCCAGACCCATTTACACCCATCAGAGCCTAGTCTATGTTTTGAGACTTTCATATCATAACTTCAAATCACCCGTTTCCAATCTTCTACTGTCCACATTTCATACGCAAGCTGACTCTTCTCTTGATGATATTTAAGTCGAGGTTTCTTTACCTTTTCTTCTGGCCACATTCCAGACTTGTGTAACGTGCTTTGCACAATACTTGCATGAATGATCTCACTATTATGAAGTATAAGGCCCACCTACACTACCATATTTGTCACACCAAAAACTGATTGACCTGATGAGCTGACTTGTTGACTCCGATATTTTGCCTGCACATCCACCTCTTGGATTTGAAATGAATGGACCGACCTCATTTTGTATTCTTCCAACTGTCATAGCACTCATATTTTGCAGTTTGTCAATTTTCTTGGCAAAAAAAACGCTATCGATGAGCTGGATGATGCTGTTTCTCTTCTCTTGGAAAATCTTCCTATCTGCTCCTCGATTTGAGCCAGTGACCATTTGTCGCGGGCGGGGAGGAGGGTGTCAGCACACTACGCTCACCCCCTTCTGCTCGGGTCCGGCGGCCGCTGCTCAGTGGTGGCTCGAGCTGTAGGCCGGATCCCGGGGGTTTCTCGAGCGGCACTCCTCGCCCGTGAGTGAAAGGGGTTTGTTGGGTGTGGGGATTGTTTATAGTCCGTGACGCCACCCACGGTTGTGGTGATTTCACCACCGCTGCTCAATACGGGGATCCCGGGGATGGTGATGCGGAGCAGCCAGGTGTTGTGTTGCCACTCCGTGGGTAGAGGTTGGTGATCCCGGGGCCCGGTGATGGCTTGGGGGGTGCAGGGCCTGGTGGGCGCAGGGACGCGGGGGCAGCGCTGTGCCTTGCGGCACTGTGGTAATCACTCAGCCTGAGACGTTGACACAGTTTTTACGGTAAACCAAACGGCTGGTAAGACGGTCCCACGGACGGCTGCACTTGCTCTCCCGGTAGTTGACGGTGATGTCCCTTTTCCTAGCACCTTGGTGTACTTGTTGGTTGTGATGGGTCCCCACCGGTAACCCGCTCCCCGGCTTCAAGCTGGGCCGGAGGAGCTCTACTCTTTGCCCGCGGGCGCTGACCCTCAGAAACTGGTGCCCTGGCGGTGGCGGTGTCTCTGTTGTACAGGTTGGGCGGTTGCCTTCAATCGGGACTTGGTTGTTGGGGGATCTATGTCCCCTTCACTGACGGATTCGGCAAATTATGGCGACTCCAAGCCTTGCCGGGGTCCGAGAGGCCCCTGCCCTGGTGCTGACTGTCCTTCGGAACACTGCTCCAGACCACCGGGCACACAGCCTACGGGGTCCTTCCAGGAACTTCCAAACGGTCCCCCTTCAGACAGTCATCGCCGTTGCTGACCTTGCTGACCTGCCCTGCACTTAGCTGGACTCTTCAGGCTTTTGCACACTCCTCCTGTTCTGGCACCACTCTTGCTTTCCTCCTTTACTACTTTTCTTTCCTTCACTTTCACTTAGTTGTTTGCTCATCTTAGCTCTTTACTCCTTCACTCCCCTAACTGTTCTGCCTGGTTTCTCCCGCCTCCAGAGCTGTGATCTCCTCGGTGGGCGGAGCCAACCGCCTGGCCCACCCCCTGGTGTGAATCATCAGTCTCTGGAGGAAGGCAACAAGGATTTTTGGTTAGCTTAGATGTTCCTACCTGGGATGTAGGGTGTGGTGGTGTGTGACCTGTGTCCCCTGGCTTGCCCAGGGCGACACATTCCCCCTTAGCAAAATGCAGACCGTCCGCGGGCTGCCGTCCAACACCGGTTTTATTTTTCTGCAAAAGATAACATGGTAAAATAACATATGTACATTTTTAATAACTCTTCCCAAAACGGGAGGCACATTTCTTTAACGTTTCAAACGGTTTACGGTTACGGTTTCCGCTCTCTCCCACCCAAGCAACCTGGCCCTGATGCTGCCCCTAAAGCCCAGGCAGCACCCCTTGACCCACAGTCCAGCACACGGTACCCGAGCGGGATCTGTCCTTCCCTCCAGAGGGTAGCCACCGGTTCCTTTGGTGGCTGGGCCCCAGCCTGCTCTGCTGAGGGCCCTCCCTCCAACCTGCCTCTCCGGAGGCGGCATTGCGGAAAACGGTAACGGCAAACAACATATTTACAAGCCACTTAACGTTTGTGGGTGCCCTGCAAGTTCACGGGCTTGTCCATGGATAGTTCCCATGCAAAAACTTTTTAAACGGTCCCTACGGGGACAACGGTGCCGGCTCCAGCCGGTTGCAAATCACACTAAATCAGGTGAAGCTTCGGTAATCATCTGTTTCTTATCATTGGCAGAACTTTCAAAACTTTTCAAACAAACAAACACTCTTCACATTCCCTGACCCCTTTTACTCACAGAACAGTCTCCCTGTACCTAAGTGGAGGTCTACCTAGGTTGGAACGGGTGGACCGTCGGGGCCCGGTGTCAGTGGTGCTAGACAGTGGGGTAGAGGGAACAATCGGCTCCTCCTCCCGGCTATAGTGTGGGGCAGGCGGAGGCGTAGGGGAACTGGGTACAGGTTCATCCCTGGGCACTGGCACTGGTGCTGGCTCACGGTTAACCGCTTCCACTACTTCTTCATCCACGGGTTGTGGGAACAGTATTACTGGAAGAATCACCGCGCCGTTCTGTGTAGGCCAGTTTGCTGGGAAGTCACCCATTACCGTGTGGATTACCTCTGCTGCCTTCTCCGCTGGTGGAGGAACCGGTACTTCAGCCTCTGCCTTCAACGCTGGGGGGCATCTTTTCAGATGGTCCCGGGAAACTGTGGCCAGGGTGCCCCCTTGGTCACGACTGATCTGGTAGGCCTTCCCATCTTCCCATTCTGTGGGTTGTATGATGTAAGGGACTTGCTCCCACTGATCATCCAGCTTGTGGGCCTTCCTCTTCCGCTTCAGCACTACATCTCCTGGCTGGAAAGGACCCGCGGACGCCTTCTGATTGAACCGGTGCTCCTGCTGTTCTCGACTTCGACTGAGGTTCTTCTCCACATACTCCTGGATTTGCCGGTATTGTGCTCTCCTCCGACTTTCCCACTCCGCCGTCGAAGGGAGTGCTTCTGGGGCCTCCAACCCCATCTCCAGATCCACCAGCAGGCGGCCAGGCCGAGCCCTCATCAGATACGCCGGGGTGCACTTCGTCGAGCTAGACGGGATGTTATTGTACATATCGACTAAGTCGGGTAACTTTTCCGGCCACAGATTCCGTTCTTCCAGCGGTAGCGTCTTGAGGAGCCCCAGGACCAAGTGGTTCATTTTCTCGCACATGCCGTTGGTTTGGGCGTGGTACGGAGTGGTCCGGATCTTCTTGCAACCGTACAACTGGCAGAATTCGTAAACACCTCCGCTTCAAAGGCCGGGCCTTGGTCAGTCAGCACCTTTTCGGGGCACCCATGGGGTCGGCAAAAATAAGCCTGGAACGCTCGAGCAGCAGTTTGACCAGTCAGATCCTTAACGGGGACTACCACCATAAATCTTGAGTAGTGGTCCACAATGGTCAATGCGTAGGTGTACCCACTTCGGCTGGGGGCGAGCTTGACATGGTCTAGGGCGACCAACTCCAGCGGCTGATAGGTGACTATTGGATGCAAGGGTGCCCTCTGGCTAGTCTCGTCCTTTCTCCTCAGCGTACAAGGACCGCACTCTCGGCACCAGGCTTCCACTGATTCACGCATCCCACTCCAATAGAACCGCTCCCTCAACAGCATCTCCAGCTTCTTCCACCCGAAGTGGCCAGCACCATCATGGTATGCCCGCAGGACAGTAGCGACGTCAGCTTGAGGGACGACCAACTGGCATATTTTCTCATGGGTCTTCGGGTTGATCAGCTCACGGTACAGCCTCCCTTGGTGTAGGTAAAGCCGTTTCCGTTCCTTCCACAAGCGTTGGGCTTCGGCTGGGGCGGCAGGGTCTATTCCCGTAGCACCTTGTTCCACCAGAGTCTTGACAAGGTGAACAGCCGGCGCTTGGTCCTGAGCTTCCTGCCACTCTTGACTGGGCCGTGGGTCCAGGTCCACTCGTTGCTGATGTACTTGTACCCTCTCAGTAGGCGGCTGGTGAAACGCAGGCAACTCAATTTCCTCGAGGTCGTCATCCTCGCACCCCTCTTCTGACAAATGGGGCATTCGGGAGAGTGCATCCGCATTTATGTTGACGCGACCGGCTCGGTACTTTATGGTGAAATCATAGTTGGCTAGCCGGGCTACCCACCGCTGCTCCAGCGCGCCCAACTTGGCCGTGTTCAGGTGAGTCAGCGGATTGTTGTCCGTAAACGCGGTGAATGTTGCTGCCGCCAAGTAGTGGCGGAACCGCTCCGTGATAGCCCACACTAACGCCAATAGCTCGAGCTTGAAGGAGCTGTAGTTCTCAGGGTTCCTTTCGGTCGGCCGGAGTTTTCGGCTAGCATAGGCAATCACCTTCTCCTTTCCATCCTGGACCTGGGATAGGACCGCTCCTAGCCCCACGTTACTAGCGTCCGTGTGGAGGATGAACGGGCGTCCATAGTCAGGGTACACCAGGACCTCTTCTCCGGTCAAGGCCGCCTTCAACTGGCAAAAGGACTCTTCATGCTTGTCCTCCCACGACAGTGGGGCTCCAATGGGTCTACCACCTTTGGTCTGTCCCACGAGGAGGTCTTGCATGGGGGCAGCCATCTTCGTGTACCCCTTTATGAAGCGCCGATAGTACCCCACCAGACCCAGAAACTGCCTTACTTCCCTTACTGTAGTTGGTCTCGGCCAGCTCTGGATGGCAGTAATCTTCTCAGGGTCGGGGGCGACTCCATCCGCACTCACCACATGCCCTAGATACTGCACCCTGGGTTTCAGCAGGTGGCATTTAGAGGGCTTCAACTTCATCCCGTACTTGGCAAGGGACGCGAACACCTCGGCCAGGTGCTCCAGATGAGCCTCATACGTCTGGGAATAAACAACCACATCATCCAAGTACAACAGGACGGTCTCGAAGTTTAAATGTCCCAGACAGCACTCCATCAGCCGTTGGAAGGTTCCGGGGGCATTGCACAGCCCAAACGGCATGCTGTTGAATTCGCAAAGTCCCATCGGGGTGGTGAAGGCGGTCTTCTCCCGGTCCTCTGGGGCCACGGCCACTTGCCAGTATCCGCTGGTGAGGTCAAGGGTCGAGAAGTAGTTTGCAGTTCTCAGTGCAGCCAAAGACTCTTCAATACGAGGTAATGGATAGGCGTCTTTATGGGTTATCTGGTTGATCTTCCGGTAATCCACACACATCCGCATGGTACCATCCTTCTTCTTGACCACTACCAACGGAGCGGCCCAGGGACTACAGCTGTCCCTAATAACCCCTGCCTCCTTCATATTCCTCAACATATCCTTGGCACACTGGTAATGGGCAGGGGGAATAGGTCTATACCTCTCCTTGATAGGGGGATGTTCACCGGTGGGGATGTGGTGTTGGACCCCCTTAATCTGCCCAAAGTCTAGGAGGTGCTTACTAAAAACCTGTTCGTACTCCTGCACCACCCTGTATACCCCTGCCCTGTGATGTGTAGGGGTATCATCAGTGCCTACATGTAGCTGTTGATGCCACTCCTTTGTCTCCCCCTGGGGTGGGGAAGTGCCGGTGGTAGGTGGGAGTGTGGATGGACTGGCTTCATGGATAGTGTGAGGGTCCAGGGTGAGCAGCTTGGCAATGGTGGCATACCGGGGAAGTCTGACTTCTTCCTCTCCACAGTTCAGCACTCTCACAGGCACTCTCCCTTTCTTCACATCCACCACCCCTCGGGCGGCCATTACAGTGGGCCAGTGCTCGGAAGGCATGGGCTCCATCATCGCAGGGTAGTCACGCCCCTGAGGCCCTACTGCTGCCCTGCACCAGATCATCATCTCACTCCTAGGGGGCACAGTCAATGGGGCAACGTCCATCACTCTCACTCCACCAATCTCCCCTCCTGTTGAGCTCACATGCTGGCGGTACATCAGGGCTCGGATCTCACGCTGCACAGCCCTCTGTCGGCTCCCTGCCGCTGTGGCGGCCAGCTGTTGTAATAGGGTTAACACATCAGCCATGCAGTGCTCCATCACATTGGTTCCCAGCACTATTTTCGGGTTATGATCACTGGGCTCATTCATGATCACAATCATACCCTGATGTTGCAGTTCGGCTTGCCCCACTGTCATAGCCACTTGTTTATACCCCACCTGGGTCAATGGGAGTCCATTAGCGGCAATCAACGTTATACTATTGTCTGGGGGCGCCAGTTCGTCTACGGCCCAATACCGCTGGTACAACGTGTACGGTATGGTAGTTACCTGTGATCCAGTGTCCAAGAGAGCCATCACTGGTATGCCGTCCACAGCCGCGGGGATGATAGGGCGGGCCCCGATATATCGGTCCCGCCAGTCCGGGGGGCCACGATGTTCTACTCCTGAGGATTGGCCCGGGGCCCCAGGGGTTGCTCGTTTAACGGGCACTGTCGGAAGTAATGACCCGGCTTACGGCACTTGTAGCAGATTGGGGGTCTGCTCCGCGGGTTGTTAGCACTTTTCCGCTGCATCCAGGGAACATCCTCGGGACTGTCGGCAAGCTGTATATGCGCCGGAGGCTGAGGTCTGGTCAGAGGTTGTAGTGCAGCCAGGATTTTGGCAAGGTCTCCGTCCATGCGACGGACCTGGGCTGCCAGTTCTTCTACTGTGCTGCTCGGGACTGCAGGTGTTGGAGAGGTTGGTTTGGCGGAGGCCGCCACAACGGGAGCCGTCTCGACGGGCCACGGGGCGGGTTCCAGAACTTCGGTTGCTGGGGGCTGTAGTGCTTTAATGGCCCACTCCTTTAACACAGCAAAGTCCACATCAGGGTGTTCCAGGGCCCACAGCCGGAGTTGTTTACGATCCTCAGGGGACCTCATCCCCTGCGCAAATTGCTCCACTAACATCTTGTTGCTATCCGCCTCATTAATAGGGTTCGCCCGCTTCAGCGTGCGGAGGGCGGTCTGCAGACGTAGAGCATAGTCCTGAATGCTATCCCCAACTCGTTGCCGGCACTGGTAAAACTGCATCCTCAGCTCAGCTTCAGTCCGGGTCTCGAAGGCAGTCTGTAGCTTCTCAAAGATGGTGGCTACAGAGAGCCGGTCCCCCTCGGCCCAGGTCTCCGCTTCCTGCTCCGCCGCACCGGTTAACTGGCCTAGCACTATCGCTGCACGTTGCTTATCAGTCAGGGGGTACAGCTCTAGCAACGGGTTAAGCTTTTTCCGGAAGGCCTGTAGGGCATCCGGTTTCCCGTCATACTGCGGTAGCCAGGCAGCTCCGGGCGCATAGGGCAAGGAGAACGGCATGACCTGAGCGAGCGTGGGGGCCGCGGCACCTCCCGCCGGTACGGCCGGGACCTGGGCAGGTCCATTCCCATCCGCGGGTGCCGCTGCGGCTGCGACCACCGCTCCTCCAGCGGCTCCGTCGGGCGCAGACATCTTGTTTCCATCCCCCTTAGCTCTTTCCGGCCCCTCCTCTCTCGGGGCGGGGTTTTGGCCTTCGCGCCTCTACTGCTCGAGAAGACGCTCGAGCGGGAACTTTTCGCGCCAAAGATGGCGGCTTCTGAAATCTTTCTGCCGGATATCTCCGGCGGTAACAAGGCGCACCTCTACCAAACGGCAGAGCGGTAAGATCCTGTTCGTGACGCCAAGTTGTCGCGGGCGGGGAGGAGGGTGTCAGCACACTACGCTCACCCCTTTCTGCTCGGGTCCGGCGGCCGCTGCTCAGTGGTGGCTCGAGCTGTAGGCCGGATCCCGGGGGTTTCTCGAGCGGCACTCCTCGCCCGTGAGTGAAAGGGGTTTGTTGGGTGTGGGGATTGTTTATAGTCCGTGACGCCACCCACGGTTGTGGTGATTACACCACCGCTGCTCAATACGGGGATCCCGGGGATGGTGATGCGGAGCAGCCAGGTGTTGTGTTGCCCCTCCGTGGGTAGGGGTTGGTGATCCCGGGGCCCGGTGATGGCTTGGGGGGTGCAGGGCCTGGTGGGCGCAGGGACGCGGGGGCAGCGCTGTGCCTTGCGGCACTGTGGTAATCACTCAGCCTGAGACGTTGACACAGTTTTTACGGTAAACCAAACGGCTGGTAAGACGGTCCCACGGACGGCTGCACTTGCTCTCCCGGTAGGTGACGGTGATGTCCCTTTTCCTAGCACCTTGGTGTACTTGTTGGTTGCGATGGGTCCCCACCGGTAACCCGCTCCCCGGCTTCAAGCTGGGCCGGAGGAGCTCTACTCTTTGCCCGCGGGCGCTGGCCCTCAGAAACTGGTGCCCTGGCGGTGGCGGTGTCTCTGTTGTACAGGTTGGGCGGTTGCCTTCAATCGGGACTTGGTTGTTGGGGGATCTACGTCCCCTTCACTGACGGATTCGGCAAATTATGGCGACTACAAGCCTTGCCGGGGTCCGAGAGGCCCCTGCCCTGGTGCTGACTGTCCTTCGGAACACTGCTCCAGACCACCGGGCACACAGCCTACGGGGTCTTTCCAGGAACTTCCAAATGGTCCCCCTTCAGACAGTCACCGCCGTTGCTGACCTTGCTGACCTGCCCTGCACTTAGCTGGACTCTTCAGGCTTTTGCACACTCCTCCTGTTCTGTCACCACTCTTGCTTTCCTCCTTTACTACTTTTCTTTCCTTCACTTTCACTTAGTTGTTTGCTTATCTTAGCTCTTTACTCCTTCACTCCCCTAACTGTTCTGCCTGGTTTCTCCCGCCTCCAGAGCTGTGATCTCCTCGGTGGGCGGAGCCAACCGCCTGGCCCACCCCCTGGTGTGAATCATCAGTCTCTGGAGGAAGGCAACAAGGATTTTTGGTTAGCTTAGATGTTCCTACCTGGGATGTAGGGTGTGGTGGTGTGTGACCTGTGTCCCCTGGCTTGCCCAGGGCGACACACATTCACTTGGTAATCACTTGAGATATGATGCATGAAAGTCAAAAGTTCAAAACATTGTTACCTTTTTCCTCATCAGTGTATATAGTGTTATCATATACATACATGATAGCTTCTTGTGAAAAATTGTGTGAAAGTACAGTTACTAGAGTTGAGCTGAGCGAGTACTTAACTATTCATACTCACTATACTCATAACGAGTACTGTCTAATACAGTACTCGCATATTCATTCCGAATAGCATGTATAATGCAAGACATTGGGGAAAACTGACAAAGTAACGAGTAACCCGAATGCCGTACTATTCGTGCAAGTAGCGAATAGTGTGAAATTCGGGTTACTCGTTACATTGCGAGTATTTTCCATTGACTTGCATTGCACATGGTATTTGGAGCGAATATGCGAGTATTAGACAGTACTTATTATGAGTATAGCGAGTACGAATAGTTGGGTACTCGCTCAACTCTAAAGGGTGCTTTACACGCTGCGACATCGCTAACGATATATCGCCGGGGTTACTCGTTAGTGACACACATCCGGCGTCGTTAGCGACATCACAGCGTGTGACACCAAGGAACGACGATCAACGATCGCAAAAACGTCAAAAATCGTTGATCGTTGACACGTCGCTCCTTTTCATAATATCGTTGGTGGTGCATGCCGCTGGTTGTTCATCGTTCCTGCGGCATCACACATCGCTATGTGTGACACTGCAGGAATGACGAACATCTCCTTACCTGCACTGCTTTTATTACTTATTTCTTTCCATGCTACAGAGGAGTTATAATATGCCTATTGTGCTAAAATATTTAGATAGTAGAGATGACTACAGTGCACTACAGTATTAAAATGTTTCCGTCCCTCCTCCAATGCAACACACAACTCCTGTTCTTCCTAAGATGCAAAATACAAGTTTACAGCCTCAGACACTGCTAAGGTTGACTGTGACCAGGGGCGTAACTACAGCGGTCGCAGAGGTCGGCACTGCGACCGGGCCCGGGGATGCAAGGGGCCCACCGGCCCCAGCCCCCGATTCAGATAGATGTGTGTTGGAGGCTGCACATCCAGCTGAAATATATCGCAGCATGGAGATTCATCGGGTCCCTGTACTGCGATGTACCGAACGCCAATTAAGGCCATGAATATTGATTGTTCCCACACACACAATCCTGGGCATGGGGAGCAGAGAATACGCTGACAGCTGCCGCTGCTGTAAGTGACACTGATGTCATGGGCTGCGCGCTTACATACTGGTCAGTTCCCAGCATTGCAGGAAGACGCTGGAGGAATGCTGGGTAGGTGAGTATCATGTTTACCAGTCACACAGGGCCCCTTCCGGCAGACAGCACATTGGCCACCGCAGGGAGCAGCAGTTCACTGTCACTTGCTGCTCCTGCAGTGCACAGGCTCCAGTACAGGGCGCCCACCCCTCCTCCTGTCTGCTCCCGTATTCATCACACAGGGATGAGGGAGGGGCGCCTGCACTGCTGCGGACAAGCTGC